>NW_019396488.1:0-103123 GCF_000591075.1 Eurytemora carolleeae
AGCAGAAATGAAAAAATTCAACTTTTAAAAATTACCCTTTACACTGCAATCATAGATTTGTACAAAATATCATTTGTTTTGTTTCTTCAAGTAAATGGGAAAGCTGTGTTTTTTTAAATCATTAACAAATGTTGTTGCCTAAGCAATGGCACTAAATTTCATTCCGAGCAAAAGAAAGCCATTTATAATTTAAAGTTTATCTGATATATATAGAAAAAGGGGCTTGGTGGGTATTGACATAATATTCCATGATATTTTTTTTAAATCTTAATTTTGCCTTGATTTTGAGTCTTTATTTTAGGCAGTCCACGTAAGAATTCATAATTCTTATTTGATAATTATGTCATTATTGATTCCCAACCACCTTGAACTAACGAGAGAGAGAAGCATTCGGATTCTTTTATTTGAAATCAAATGTGTTTTCGTCTATAACTCAACAGTCTTTAAACTTACAGATTTGTTTATTTTATACTTTTTCATTCAAAATGTATATGCCAACAAAAAAGTATGTAAAATAAAAGGCTATACAATTATGTAAAAGGGGTCATATTGTGATCGAAAGTCACAGTTTTCTGAAATATTGACAGAACCGTTAAATCCACGTGAAACCCGTTTATAAAAGTGAATGTTTCTTCCCTTAGCCAAAAATATAATTTAAATTCAACTAATTTTATTAATCAAATACTATTTTATTAAATGTCATGGAAATGTATGTTGTGGAAATATTTTATCACAATTAGCTGAAATTTGTTTTAAAAACAACTTCTATTTATTTTAAGCTTAATCTCCCAGATTATTTGCTAAACCTTTGACTGCGCAAAAATGTGCAAAAATAGCACAAATTATTAGCAAAAGAAATTTTACCACCGTTACAAATCAATCTATAATTCTTGAAGTATCTATACATGAAACAAAAAATTTCAATTTTATCCTTGTCCTTGCAGAGTTTAGAGGATAAACATTCAAGAGTCTAGCTGAGAAAACTACTCATAAAGAGCTAGATTGACATCATAAATAAACTGTAACCCAATATCAAAAAGATTACCGTTGGAAATCGTGTATGGTCAATCTTAACAGGGGCTAAACAGGAGTTAGTCCATTGGGGAGAAGGGGGGTTGGGTGGAGTTTCTAACCCTTTTTCTTCACATATACTGACACTGGGTTGAACCCCCCTCCGTTGTAAAATCGTGTATGGTCAATCTTAACAGGGGCTAAACAGGAGTTAGTCCATTGGGAAGAAGGGGGGTTGGGGTTTCTAACCCTTTTCTTTACAGATACTTACACTGGGCTAAACCCCCCCCCCCCCCTGGAGGAAGCTTTCCAAAAAACCCTGCTTTTCAACATAGGAAAATACAGGATTTAGTGTATTTTGGAGGGGGAGACTTTCTAATCTTTCTTATTTATTTCTCGAGCTCATTCACACCTTCTAAACACCCCTGATCTTTTAATTATATCTCATGCTAAGAACGTTTTTATTCATGTAAGTTCAAGCAAAGATTACTGTTATTATAAATTTTTAATGTAATGGAAAACACTTTAAATCCGACAGAATTCAAGATCCTGACAGGCTGTGACTTTTGAAGTGTAAACGGTTTGGTTTTACTTTACTAACTTGTTTATACATTTTTGTTGCCCTCACGCAGAATTAAGGACTCCCCAGAGAACTGTGACTTTCGATTACAATTTTGCCAATTAAACATAAAATTTTCGTTTTTTCCGTTTTGACGTTTTTGTCAGCATATGCCCTATAAAACAAAATGTAAAAAATGACAACTCCGTGAGCTTTAAGATTGTTGAATTATAGACCCAACATGTGATTAAATTCAAATAGAAGAAACCGAATGCATCTCGCCCTGGTTAGTTCGGGGTGCCTTGCGAGGGAGGGGGTGCAGAGGCGCCATGATCCCNGTATTCTCGAGTAACACAGATTGGCAGCTGCCTTTGGTTCACTGTGTGGCCACTACAGATAAATATTGGTCAAGTTAGTACAGGGTTAACCATAAAAAATGAGACTTCAGAGACGACTGTTCAGAATTTATACTGTCTATTTCTTTATATATAATCATAATTCCCTGCAACTGTACACTTGTTTCTTTATTTGCTAAATCATTTAATAAGCGAATAAAAGACTTTATTTAAGTCGGAAGACTTAATTAATCGAACTTTGGGAATTATGGTATTTTCTGAGTTTTAGGTTTACAGTCTTATACTTTGTGGGTAACCCTGTACATAAGCAAATGCCTCATTTCTATTTATTTTGATGCTTGTTTAAACGTGTTAAAAGTGGTATTCCTGGGATTAAGGTTTTCATGATTACATTCATTAGAGGTTTACCACTCAAAACTGTTGTTTTTATATTCTTTCTTGTTTTTCAAGACTAAAGGGAGTCTTCAGCATTCAAGTTCACCGAATAACCCCAGATTTTTGGAAAATACTTAAGTCAAAATTTACACTCAATAATTTTTCTGTGGGTCAAATTAACCAATACATTTGGTCAAAAACAGGGTGCACATTTGTACACCAAATTGATATCTCTCTAAACTGCAAATAAACAAGGCTTTTTTTAAATTACTAGTTTACAAGTTATCAAGTAGCAGCTTTTTTTTTAAATTGAAAGCTTCTCTTTGTTTTCATGTGTATGTGTATCCATGCTGTTTAAAAGCTTAATATCAATTACGATTGAAATCGAAAGTCAACTTCATTGTATTGATATAATCGCCTTCCATTAAAAAATATAATGGAATATTATGTCAATACCAATTCCGAGCCCTCAAACTCATTATCATGTACATGTCATTCGTTGTGTTTTCAAGATATTTCTTTAAATGCCTTTACTTGCGTAAACATATTTTTTCTATATCAGATAAAATTTAAATTAACAATGGCTTTCTTTTCCTCATAATAAAATTTAGCGCCATTTTTTTAAGCAACAATATTTGCGCATTATTTAAAAAACACAGTTTCCCATTTAATTGAAGAAAAAAAATCAAATGGAATATTTTCACAAATCTATGACAACAATGTATCTATCTGTCTATATATATATATAAAGTAGTAATCTCTGTTTGTTAGTTTTGATGTCCGATCATAACTCAGGAACACATGGACAGATTTGCCTCAAATTTTAATTGAGGAACTTGGGAGACCCACAGAATTGTTTTTGGCTTGGTTTTCAGATTCCAAGTTAAGTTGGTCTTATTTTATAAAAGCTAAAAGCGTAATTTATGACCAAGCGCGGGTAAACGGCGGGAGTAACTGTAAGTAACCTGGTCAACGCTGGGTTCCCAGGCTAGGTTTAGACATAANATATATATATAACTATTTATATAAAAGGGCCGGGTTCTCCTAGCAACTAGATCATATGTTGAACTAGTGTATTGTAAATTATCTTCAAACTACGTTTCATCAGTCTTCTCTCAGCCTTCGAGTTCAATCCCTGGCTCCCTCTCTGCTCCTCGGCATCCATTCAGATATAATCCATAATCCTTTTTATCCAAACAATCCTTAATTCATAATCCTCTTTATCTAAACGATCCTTAATTCATAATCCCATCTCCTGGACGATCCTTACTCCCTCACATATTCCTTCAAGCGATCCGTCTTTTAGTAGATCGACGATCTCTCAAGCAATCTATATTATCTGAGAAGGGACGAATCTTATTGTAAAACTTTGAAACCTGTGGATTCTTTTAAATCACAGTCCCACCCCGTCAACCCCTAAAGAGGTAGAGATATCAAAATATTCTTTATTTATTATTGTTAAATAATCATTAAAAAAATTACATAGATGTTTAGATTGTTAAATTTTATTTAAGTTTTATTTAACACACAAAAGTTGTTGAGCGCAATCAAAGCAATTGAGTCTTGGCCACAAACTCTAATTTTCTAACCATTATATCAAACTATAGATATTTAAAACTATGAATTCTGTTAGATTAAGTAATATAAGTTTGAATTATTAAAGATTTACGACATTGGGTTCCAAAGATATAGGGATTTTAAAAGCAGAGTTGGTGGCCAAGATTCAATTCCTTTCTGTATCAGAATTTTAAATCAGAAAGTACAGCGTATCCAAAATTTAAAAAAAATAACAAATTTTTTTCAGCTTTCAGACAGCGTTAAAGTTCCCGAAGCTGTACTCAATATTCAAAAAATCCTACACCCAGAGAACCTAGACCCTTGAGAGAAAATAGACCCAATAGAGTCTAGAGGTTTGAGAGAAGACTTAAAATTTCTCTCTTCAATAAGACAAATCATTCTGTGACAGTGAAAGTCAAATCGTCCCCGATAAAAACAAAAAGTAAGATTTTTATTTAGAGTAGATACAGCAATTTCGTAGTGTTCAATAGATTTACGTATGCTTGATTTACATGGCCCTTTAAAAAAAGAGATATCGTCGTTTTTATCTTTGAAAATTGATAAATTTCTACTGTGCACTCCTTTCTTTGACTTTATTGCATATTGCCAGATTTTAGATAAAGGGGATCTTCATCAATTTTGCTCTAACATCGTTTTTGATTGCTACCCTTGTGAATCGGACAAGCCTAACTTTAAGTGAATGATTACTTGGAAAAGTGTAGACAGTCCCTTTAATGAATTTCTTTAAAGTATTTTTTGATGGCTGATAACAATATACAGTCATAATCAGAGAGACCCGGAAGACTTTTCATATACATCTCTGGCAATTTCAAATTCTCAAAAAGGCACACCACATTTTGGAAATGGCAGCTATTTTGCTATTTTGTGATTATCGTTTTATTAATCATATTTGTAAGATTAGATTGTAAAGTCGTCTGATTAATTGTAAATTAATTACGGTTTTTTCTGATTAGGACTGTATGAAGTAGGCAGAAAGTGGGAAAAATATCTAAAATGTACATTTAGAACAGCTGAAATATCTAAAAATGTATATTTAGAACAGCTGAAATATGTCTTGCCTGAGTTTTGTTCTTCTCTCATTCTTTTTATTACTAGGTAAGCTAAGTTTCAAGTTTTTCCCAATATTTGAACTATAAGTCTCAGAAAATAATCGCTTACCTCTCTTTAACTCCATGTCCTCTCTAGTGGTGTACCCTGGAGCCTGTAGACCAGAGTACCTGGAAAAGGAGTTGCAGCTGAACCCAACCCTGGAGTTGGGATTGGAGAGAGAACATGTCCTGGATACAGAGAGCAGTATCTCAACTCAACAAAATATAATCAAGAAATCCAGGACTAAACGCAGCAAAGTAAGTTTTATTTTATTGCAATTTTTACTTTTTTCTTTCGTTACGCATTGAATTTAAGACTTAAACTCACAACAAAAACAGTCTATGAAACTGATTATTCTTCTACAGAATTAACCTGGTGGGGTAAAAACTCTACAACATTAGGTTGCAAAGATTTAAAGATTAGACAATCAGAGTTTGAGGCAAGTGTTCATGGTTCCTTTCTCTGATATTTACTAAGTCCCTCATATGTACATTACACTTATTTCCTTCTGGTTCTTAGGTACATGCAGGATTAAATATCTGTACTCCAGGATTAAATATCTGTACTACAGGATTAAATATTTGTGCTCTAGGTTTAAATATTTGTGCTCTAGGTTAAGCTGTGTGGGGATATTCTAATTGAGATGCTCCGGGTAGTCTGCAGGCACAGGGGCAGGAGGGACGTTTCTAACCAGAGCTTCTGGTTATCAAATAGGTAGATTGATAGATTCACCTTAACTAGATTTACATAAAATAGATTGACATAATATGGATGGACATAAGATAAATAGAAAGGTAGAAAAGTGGGCATAAGATAGATTGACATAAGATAAATAGACAGGTAGCAAATTTCACAAAATAGGTATAAGTTAACATAATTTAATAAAATATTGAATATAAGATAATTGGAGATAAGATAATTGTATATAAAACAATTCGAAATAAGATAAATTGATATAAGATAAATTGATATAAGAAAAATGGGAAATAAGATAATTTGATTTATGATATTTTTGACCTCTAAATTTTTGTTTGCAGCTATAAATTGAAAAAAAATTTAATTTTTCCCCGGATCAAAGTACAAACTTATTCTAAATTACAATCTTGATAAGCTTCTGATTGATTCTTATTGAAAGGGAAGAAGTGTCAAATTTTGCTGCAAACCGAGGGGTAGGGTTGGCGGAGAGCTGCTGTCAAAATTCCTGCTCTATACGACAACTCCAGCGGGCGTGTGGTCTAATCTACTAAAATTACATCCGCCTGTACTCCGCCATTATCCTTCCTCATATTTATTTTAAGATACCAGAAGAAAATAGCAAAATAAATACTCATTTATTAAACCTCTATCTCTATCCCACTCCTTTCTACTCTGATGTGATACATCTGCGGCCTACTTTGGCTGCGCTGAACAAAGCCACCGCTGTGATACCGAAATTGGCGCCAAAGTAAGAATCGAGCGCGTTCACGCGGAAAATGCCGCGGAGTCGAGGTTCTAATCAGCTGCTGTGTTATATTTAATCTTTTTCTCTAAAAACGTGAATATCTTTTCACAAGTCTGCGAAAAGATAAACAATCCTATTTTTAGACTTAATTTGTTAATATGTTTACTTTACATTTCAATAATAAACTTTACATCAAGAAAAGTTTGAAAAGAAAAAAAACTAAATTATATTGATCACTTTTCTGATGTAATGTTTAAAAAATTGTTAAAAAGTAAAAACTAAATTAACATGTGTTTTTTTCATTAATTCTTAAATTCTTTGAATCATACTTTGCTGTAAATTATTATTATTCGATATTTAAATCTTTTTATTTTCAACTTTGAATTAAGTAAAGTGAAAAACGTAAAGTGTAAAGTGTATCTATATATTTATATGGTTAACCATTTAATTTTTTTTTTTTTTTATCAATGTAAATAAAAATGTCAACTTTGTCTCAATCAATATGTTCTCTATATGCAAATATTCCATGATTACTGATAAGCTTTAAGAAATCTTTAATTTTCCAAAAAAAAATGTAAAAATCATTTTTGAATTATAGGTTTTTGTGTCTAGCATTGTCAGACAGTATATTTTACAATATCTTTGTACAGATATAAATACTTTTTTTATATTCATTATAGAATCATTACATGTGTTAAAAAAATAGTACATAAAATGTAGACCTTATTAAACTTGTATAGGCTAATCTATATAATAAAGATCTTAACTCATATACATAGATATGTAGTATTCAACACATGATAATGTGATGTTTGCATGTTTATATATGTATGTTTATATGTCAAGTATAGCTGGCTAAACGGCTGAAACGAATGGGCTGACATTTTTGAATTCTTTTAAAAAAGCTAGTATTTAATATGGACTTACAGGGACTGTAAAGGAAAAATTAAAGGGGGTATAGGTTGAAACCTGAGAATATAAGACGTTGAATTATACATATAAGAAATCTATCTATCTATCTTGTCTCGAGAAATTGACAAAAACTGTGTCAAAATTATACCAAAATTCATATATATACAATTTTGTATAAAAGTAGTAGGTTTAAACAGACCATATTCAGCAAATATGCAACCAATCTAAAAACAATTATATCCCACAGGAGCCAGAGAATCTCAGGTTTGTTCCTATTATCTTTCAACGCGTGAGCTTCTCAGGTTTCAGCCTATACTTCCTTTCATTTTTCCTTTAGAGTCCTTTTAACACTGAATCTGTGAGCTAACAGTAAAGCTGAAATACAACAATGATCGGACCAAGATTTAAAAAAAGTATTTTTTTTTAATCCGTTTTTAGACAAATGTGAAGCTTTTTTAAAATCCGTTTTTAAACAAATGTGAAGTTTATTTTTTGGCCAATTTTTTATTTCCTGTACTAAAAGTACGAATCCATCTTTCTATCGGCAATAATTTGAGAAAAGACTAAAAATAAAAGATATGGGATAAAAAATACTAAAAATGTAAACTAAGTAATGATTTTCTTTTAGTTTATATTTAAAAACATTGTTATACACTTCAAAGAAATCTGATTAAGATAAATAAGACTAAAATAATCTCAACAGTTTTCTAAATCAGACCTCTACTGGATTGGAAACCATTAACAAAGCTTTAACAGCGGTACCCTTTAAACCTACAGGGTTACCCACAAAAGATGAGATTTCAGAGACGATATTACAGAAGTTATACTGTTTGGTCCCTTGTATTAATCATCACCATCAAATCTTTTTTGCGGCAAGCACTTTACAGAATTTGGTATCGCCTACCAATGTCATGTCTAATCCAACAAAATTATATGTTACCTTTATCCAATCACTAAAAATGCTTCATAAAGACTATATTCAAGGATTAAGACTTAATTCAACCTTGGTATCGTCATGTTTAACGAGTTTTGAGTCGTCTTTATAGTATCATCTTTTGTGTTTAATAACTTTATTATCACAATTTTCTCTATTGTTTCTTTATAGTAAGAAATCCTCAAGTATTTCAGAGAATCTACGTACAAACGAAAATACTGAAAATAATCAGTGGTCGAATTTAAAGAATTTGAACGGCGGCTTGAATTTAAACCGCGACTGAAATATGGTTGATTCCATTTAAAATTGTATTAAGTTTTTCCAAGATTTAAGCCGACGCTCAATTGAAACCGGTTTTTGGGTGATTTGAGACGCGGCTTAAATTCATTAAATTTGGACACAGTTTGTAGATAGAAGAACAGGGAGAACTTCATGCTGAGACAAAGGCTTTAAGGGCACGTTGTGAATCGGACATGACAATAAATAAATGAAGGGTCACTTACGCCTTCCTTCTTGTATTGAACAGATCTTGTAAAATCGTAACTTTCCATGCATGCCCCAGCGGGACATCAGAATATTTCAATTGTTTTTTAACTAACGTTTTACGCAGATAGATCAGACGTATTTACAAGACAATCATTTGCAATAGAAAATAAATTCTGCGGGGAACGGTGTTGATTGCCTGTATGTAAACGTCGGCGAGAAGATATGAGCAGAGTGAGAAGAGTTTAGTATAGTCGCTGAATTCCTGTTTTTATTGAAGCTCTCTGTATATATTTGTTGTGCAATCCGTTTGTAAGCAGATTGACTGTGTAGTGTCTGACCTTAGACGCTGATTGATACAATAAAATATTTGACAAGTACTTTAGTTGAAAACAAACTCTTGTTCTAATTTTACAAAAGTTGAGAACTCATTGTCAATATTTGACAGTACACCAAGATTTTCCTTGTTTATTCCATTTTTACGTGTTCTTTTCCTAGTCCTGTTACTTGTCCTTGCCTTATCTTATTCCTTGTCCTGTTCCTTGTCCTGTTCCTTGTCCTGTTCCTTTTCCTGTTCCTTTTCATGTTCCTTGTCCTATTCCTTGCCCTGTTCCTTGTCCTGATCCTTGTCCTGTTCCTTGTCCTATTCCTTGTCCTGCTCTTTGTCCTGTTCCTTGTCCAGTTCCTTGTCCTATTCCTTGTCCTGCTCTTTGTCCTGTTCCTTGTCCTGTTCCTTGTCCTGTTCCTTCTCCTGTTCCTTGTCCTGTTCCTTGTCCTGTTCCTTGTCCTGTTCCTTGTCATGTTCCTTGTCCTGTTCCTTGTCCTGTTACTTGTCTTGTTACTTGTCCTGTTCCTTGTCCAGTTCCTTGTCCTGTTCCTTGCCCTGTTCCTTGTCATATTCCTTGCCCTGTTCCTTGTCCTGATCCTTGTCCTGTTCCTTGTCCTATTCCTTGTCCTGTTCCTTGTCCTGTTCCTTGTCCTGTTCCTTGTCCTGTTCCTTGTCCTGTTCCTTGTCCTGTTCCTTGTCCTGTTCCTTGTCCTGTTTCTTGTCCTGTTCCTTGTCCTGTGCCTTGTCCTGTACCTTGTCCTGTTTTCTTTTATCAATAATAATCCCTAAATTTTTGACTAGATGCAAGATCTGCATATATTTCTGTTCAACTACAAGAAGGCACTACTAGATGACATAATAAAATCTAATGCATGAATTTCTTGCTCTAATTGACTTTTTGAAGCAAAAAAATCTGAAAAGATCTAAGATAAAATGGAGAAATGTCTTTGGAAAAGAAAATTTTTCGAAAATTTCTCTTTTTAAGATTTTTTTATTATTTAGTACCGAGCCCTGTCTTCTAGGCGCCGCGAATATTGAGATCTTTGGGTAATCTGTCACTGACATTAACATTTCATATCAAACTCAGAATTTATTATATATTAATTCTATATTTTATTTACTGAGGGAGGGAGGGGCTAGGTTTTCAATTTGGAGGGAGGGGTTGTTTTTTAAATCGGGGTTTTCACCATGTATTCCTTCAAGGTTGAGGGATTATTGTGTAAAGTATAAAATTAATATTTGAATTTTAAGCTAATTATATTTTGCATTATATTACGTAGTTCCTACTAGCACGATGGTGAATATATAGCAAGTAACCCACAGTTTAAAAGATTATTGATTCTTTTGATTTGGTTTGATCAATAAATAGTTTGTTGCACATTCCATAGTTAGTTGTTGTTCTTCTGTACAGATAATAACAACAAGAAGGGAATATATTCTAAGGGAATAAACTAGAAATGCGGAGCGTTAACAATTCTTGCTATGTTTCATAATGTTTACCACATCTACATATACAAGTAGTAATATCTGTTTATCTGTTTGATATCCGATCATAACTTTTGAACCCCTTGACCAAATTACATTTGAAGTCCATAGAACCACGGGAACTTTCTAAGCCTATGGTTTAAAGATTTTAAATTGAGTGAATTGACGTTTATAGGGAATGTTTAGTTTTTAGGCAGGGTTGGTTTCCAACCTAGTAGAAAATAAAATTGTAGTCTAATTCTTATCACACGGAGAGATCTATTAATATATACCTTATATCTTTGTAAAGCTAAGACATTTTAAGGTAAATTTTAGCAGACCTTCAATAATACACATGCTTTAAATTTTTGCAACCAAAACAAATATATTTTCACTATCAATTATTTGATAAAATTTATTGGTTTCTGCCAGGCTACATTTGTTGCATGAAACTTGCTGGGTCGACTCTACACTCTGTAGTCTAGACTGCATGTACAGGAAGTGTTGTACCGGCTCGGATTATGCAACGGTTAGAGTGGGGTGGAGGTTTTATTTGTTGTGAATGTTAGAGTGGGATGCCGGTTAAACCTGTTGTGAATGTGAGAGTGGGATGCCGGTTAAACCTGTTGTGAATGTTAGAGTGGGGTGCCGGGTAAACCTGTTGTGAATGTTAGAGTGGGATGCCGGTTAAACCTGTTGTGAATGGTTTGGAAACTAAAAACTATGTCGACAAGTAATGTCAGATATAAAACAGGGTCTCCTAAAAACATAAGAATTAGAAGACGAATTAAAATTCGTCTTTGATGTCAAAAAGTTGATGATAGAGAACGAACAATTGTATTAAAAAAGAATGTGATCTATCCTTCGTCGTAATTTAATTTTATTTGAAACCTTTAAACCAGAAATGTAATGGTACAAAAAAGGTAGATCACATTTCAGATATTTCAAGTTTTAAGTGAAAAAAAAATTATTCACGAAAAAATACCTGCATAAATAAAGACGTCACTTAATTTCTTTTTTAGTGGGACACCCTGTAAATGATATAAAAGGTTAGTTTAAAATATGAATTTGTTGTAAAGATCCCAAAATGCATCAGTATTCCCAACCCTTCACTGATTCAGATACTAATTCAGAAACTGGGCCTGATCCAAAATTCGAAAAAGGTAAAAGTCAAACACTGAAACTATAAGTGACCAAATATCTATTAAGAATGTTTAAAAAACGCTGTTTAAAATTTAATAGTACTGATTTAAATGTGTTCTTGCAGGAAATAGAATGAATTCAAAAATCAAAATAAAGAAATTGAGTCTTTGTCATACACAAAATCAATAAATTTTCTAAACTCTAAATAGAAAAAAACCCCGATTTCGTAAATCTTGGATATTTCAAACTTTGAATTCTGCTAGATCAAATTATTTAAGGTTTACTCCATCAAGTTGCAAAGATATAGGGATTCAAAAATTTGAGTTTGTGTAAAAGACTCAATTTCTTTGAAAACATTGTAGCAGCAATAATTCGAGTCTAAAATGAAACTTAAGAATGCTCGAGAATTATGACGAAAATCCGGGAACAGGAAAAACCGGCATCCAGGAACCAGTGAGTCTCCTTCCTCAAACACGAGAACATGTACTCCTGGATATTAATATATGTTCATTTAACTATTTAGAATAAACCAAATATGTATACTTGTTCTTCCTCTAAAACATAATATTTATAATATTTTTGTTTCAGCCTCAGATCCTGAGCTAGGACTAGACAGCAAAGATTTCAACTTTTTCTCAGCAAATTCTAATATTAGTTCCAAGGCTATCAAGAGAAGGAATATATTCACTCGTAATATTAAAATGATAACAGTTATGATTATATCTTTTGAAATTAAAATATTGTATTTTTTCTTTTAACTAAATGCATTATCATAAAAATTATCTCTCAGACAAATTTTAAATTGAGATTTATCAATATATCTTTCATCCCTTCCAATCTGATAAGGCTAATATTATGATTAAAAAAAGAGTTGTGCCCTTCGCATTCTTGTAAATAAATGATCAGCTAAATAAATCAGTAATCTTAGTTTGTCTGTCTGTTTGTTTGGCTGTCTGTTTGGCTGTCTGTCTGTTTGTTTGTCTGTCTGTTTGTTTGGATGAAATTGATCATGATTTTTGATTGGGTAACTCGTGTTTAAAGAAATTAGCAAAAATAAAAAAATTTAAAACTAATTGATATATTTTGTTTAATAGTTTCAATGCTTATCATGTTTAATTTCATGACAATTTTTGAAAAATTTAGTAAATAATGTATTTTTATCTAAAAAGAGAGGTTGTCATTGAAATTCAAGAGTTTACCTCTCAGAAACCTTTCCTGGGGGGTTACAGAGACAAGGTAGGTTTTCAGTCGTTTAAACTCTTTTTTTTACAATTTATTTTATATTTCTTATTTTTAACTCTTTTTTATTCACTCATCTGATTTGAATTTTTATTTTAATTTGCCTAATTCTGTATTTTTTCTTCTCATTTTGCTTAATTAGTTTTTTACTTCCCTTCACCTTTTTCTTGGTCCAATTTATTTTAATGCTTTCTTTCTATATTCTGGCTATTAAAGTGTGCAAAAGTACTACCAATCTTTAAATCAGGTGCCACATGTGATTTCACAAATTATCGACCTACCAGTTCACTTTCTCCATTTTCGAAGTTATTGGAAAAGCTGGTTTCTAGTCAAATGTTCAGATTTATAGATAAATATAGTATCTTATATTCTCACCAACATGGATTTAGACCCAAACATGACACCTCACATCCACTTTTACAATTCTTAGATAAAATTTACCAAGGTTTGAAAAAGAATGAATCTGAATATACCTTGGGAGTATTCTTAGATCTAAAAAAAGCCTTTGATACTGATGACTTTGAAAATACTCCAGTAGCGTAGAATTTTTTCCGGTACTCAAAACATACACTGGTTGTTTTATACAGTTGAGATTCTAAACAATCATGGATTCTACTGCTGCTTCGGACTTAAATTAATCATTTTTTAGTCTCCAATACACATCCCAACGGAGAGCCATCTTTCTTCAATCATATGCTGTCTTATTATGATTCCCGGATTTTCTAATTTGTACTCGGGAATTACTAATATTTTGGACTGTTCAGAACAATTTCTTGAATATATTCTATATTGATGTTCACATCTATCAATATATTGAAAAAGTTGGATTTATCTTTTATATAGTTGTATGTGTCCATCGAATATTTTCAATTTTACTAAATAGAAACTATCAATATATTTCGTCCATTGGATGGTTTTGTCCAACCTACAAACTTTTAATCTTATATCTGTATATGTATAGAGAAATTATCAGAATTAAACATCTATAACCAGTTGCTCTGTGCTCTAGGCAGGGATCGGACCTGCCCACAGTGGTTCCTGGCTTCACAGGTTAGAATTGCTCATGACTCATGCATAGAATTGCTCATGACTCATCCTGCAGTAAGGAAACAGTGAAGGGTGTGGGTTCTCTCTCTCTCTCTCTTTTCCTTTCTCTTGCTAGGAAACAAGAACTCCATCTTCAGCTTTTCTATAGCTCAACATATCAACTGAAAGAAGGAATACAGCTAGAAGTATAACCCCTGAAAGGTATACAAGCCTTCCACAATAATACCATTTTTTTACTCAGTCGGCTGTGAGGACTGGACTACTATATAAGATTCCACCCATGGTGGGGTTTTAAGGCTTTATCTCCCCATTTTGCATAAATGGTGTAATTATGGGTCTGCACCTTAATTTTCCATAAGTGGGAAACACTTTAAAACAAAGGAAAGAAGGATCTTCTACTGAAATCCCTCATACCCTTCCTCCGCCAAACTTCCTTATGTCTTTTCTTCCTGCTCCACAACTTGATGTCACAAGAACTACTTTGAGAGGGCTCAAAACGTACAAAATGCCCCAGTCAGAAATATAATAGTAAATCTATTAACTTAATCAGTTATGATTCAGCTATAAAGAACACGCCAAATCACACACAAACATGTGAAAACAAAGATTTCAGAAAAATAGGAAAGCAGGAGCCTCTCCACCTTCTTCTGAGCTAGCAGCCTGACAGCTGCTAGGATGTCCCAAACAATTTCTTTTTTTTAAATCAGTCGCAAAATGATTAAAGATGTACAAACCAGAAGAAAATGGAGAACATGAATATTTCTATCTGCGTTCTTCTAACTATTTATTATAGAATACTGTTAAAATAAATGAATATGTAAAAAATAAACATTGTTAATCAGAAAATTGATGGCCTCTTCAATATTTTTAATAAGACTAAGGTTTTGAGGGTATTGTAAATTGGGAATTGCCATCTTTGCATGTAGAGTCACTTGAAATTAGGCCATAGCCTACAGTCCCTTTAACTGTGCACTTGTATTTCAGACGAATTCAAACCAAATCTACCCAGGAGAGAGATATCCAGACTAGGCAAGACGAGTGCACACAGACAAGGTAATATTTAGTTTTAGACATGCCGAACTCAATTAATATTTAGCTTTAGACCCGCCAAACTTAGGTAAGTTTAGTTGAAAACACGCCGAACTCAGGTAATATTTAGTTTAAAACACTCCGAACTTAAGTTTTATTTGATTTAAAACATCCCAAACTCTGGTAATATTTAGTTGTCGACACGCTAAACGCTCGTAATTTTTTGCCTTAAACACGCCGAACTCTGGAAATAGTTAATTTTAGACACACCGGACTCAGGTAATATTTAGTTTATAAACACTCCGATCTCGGGCAACGTTTAACTTAAAATTAAGCTTAATATTAAGTTTTAGACACGTCTAAAGCAGGTACTGTTTACTAATATTTAGTTTTATGTATAAGACATGTGAGAAAGATCAGCAAACAATAGTTTGGAATTGCACCCTTTAGACATAGAGTTATATAAAAACAAATTAACCTAAAATTTTAATGTTTAGGGTTCCTGGTTTCCATGAAGTGGTTTACAAAGATAGAGTAATTCAAGCTAAAGGATATAGGTCTGGCATATTCTAAATTCTAATCTCGAAATTGAAGATTTTATTTTAAAATACTTTTATATTTTTAGTTCAGCTCAGGAGCAGGAGGAGGTCTATAATGAGAATATTATGTTTGTCCAGGTATATTGTTAAACAGCTATAGTTAATTATGATCTGAACTTTAGTGTGGACTATCCTTAATCTTAAAGGGAGCGACTGTCTATGTATGTATAGTTGAACTGTGAGTGCAGTTTTATAAAATAAAATATCTAGATAACTTTGATACTTTTATGACGTTATCACTACATAAGAACGCAAACTAACTCTTAAAATTCACAACGCGGGATAATTCTGGAAATTATTTTTCG
Organism: Eurytemora carolleeae; assembly: GCF_000591075.1. Taxonomy (NCBI): domain Eukaryota; kingdom Metazoa; phylum Arthropoda; class Copepoda; order Calanoida; family Temoridae; genus Eurytemora; species Eurytemora carolleeae. The sequence goes on from NW_019396488.1 coordinate 15,893, forward strand.
CAAAAATAGATTTTTAGAAAATATAAATTAGCACGAATAAAAAAAGCAACAAAAGTCTTTTATAAACTAATTTGATCTTTAGGGACATATTTCTCAAAAGAAATTTTAGATGAAATCAATGAAAGAATCAATTTTTTTTCTGTATCATAATTATATTATTTTTTTTTCTTAAGACCTATTTGCCGATTTCTTTAAATTTATTCAAATTCGCTTTGAAACTAAATTCAAGGAAATCCATGTGAATAGTTTTGGATAAAAATTTAATATTACAAAAAAGATGACTATATAATATTAAGTATTTTCTTGGTAAGAGATCATCTTTATTATCTCAACCTGTTACTAAACTCTAATGTACATTTACTGCCGGGTTATTGAACAATTTTCATAAATGGAAACCTACAAAATTATGCAGCCTTGTGTTTTACGAGGAGCGAGTTTGCAGTCTTATATATCAATTATAGAATAAAATAAAGTTTATAGGTATCAAATGAATACTGATATTTTATCTTATAATACTGCACTCTGAGTTCAACTACCATACATAGCCAGCCACTCCTTTAAATACTTTAACGCTTGGATATCCAATGTGGGCACTTATCAATTCAGGGAAAAAGGTTTGATCCTAGGGTTTCCACGAAACAGTCAAATCCCTTGCGCAACAGTTTCGTGGTTTTGCACGTAATTCTGCATCATTTTCGTATCAATACAAAACCAGTTTTGCACAAAATTGCGCATTCATTCGAAATAAATATTTTTTTGCACGAAATTTCATGATATTGCGCATGAATACAGGTCATTTTTGCAATGCCCATGAATACGAAAAATTAAAATTTTTGTAGAGCAGTTTTGTTTGTGCATGCAGGAAAACGAAATTTAGTAATATTTGTTGCATGCCATAGGCCTTACAATGCATAAATATGAAAGATTTCAATATTTGGACAGTATGGTGTGAATTAGTTTCAATAAAAAACAACTTCCATCTAACCCTACTCATCTCCAAGTTCAGACTGGACTGATAATTAGTGAATGTGATTATGATTAAGTTACCACTTGAGATTAATTGCTGGTAAACGGTGTAATAGTCGGTACGGTCTGGTGACCTAAAACCTGAGCATTGGAACTTATTCGGTCATTCGGTGTGAGCGCCGAGCAGGCTGGAGTATAGGTGACTCTGATTGGTTTAATTTAGAATTTTTTCATCATTTCTTAGAATTGTTTCTCGAAAGTTAACGAAATAACGAAAAAGCAGGAATTATACATATACGCAAATATCAAGATTTTCTTCAGAATTTTCATAAAAATAGCTTTTGCGCATCACTGCGCAAAAACATCGAAATTTCGTGCAATTTTTACTCGAAACGTGAGCAAATCTTTGCAAAATTTTGGCACGATTTTCGTGCAAAAAAATTCGACTGGAATCCCTTAGTTAAAGTTTTTCCTGTGCAGAGAATGACCACAACGTGATATCGAAGAAGTATTAAAATTATCCGTAGCTAGGTCTTCAATAAACGGAGATGATTGGTAGATCCAGAGATTAAATATATAAACTGATAAAACAAGCTTTACAAGAAGGGGAGAAACCTTGCTTTTAAAATAAATTACTGAATTATTAGAGAGTGTGCTTGGGTTGGATTGCTCGAGGAGGGGAGAAACCTCGATTTTAAAATAAATTACTGAATTATTAGAGAGTGTGCCGGGGTTGGATTGCTCGAAGAAAAGTAATGCAGATGAGAGAAGATTATTCTTTACAAAGGGTAACAAGTATTTTAAATCATTTTAGAAACATTTTTATATATTTATTCTTCAATACGCTATTTTTATATTTGTAATTTTCTAAAAATACAGAGGGACCCGTGGAAGAGGAAGACAACTGTTAGATTCTATAATAGTTATAACCATGAAACACTTGGATTTTCAAGCAACCATAGAAAACACATGTGCTCGATAACAACGTCAAATACACACAAAAATGGTCTAATGTCGTCATTTAATTCTACAATTTTATGGAACCCTCTGTAAGAAGAAAATTTTTTTGGTAAAAAATAAAATACAGATACTATTTAAACAATATGTTTAATAATTTTTTTAAAAAACATTTTTAAACCCGCCTAGGTTAGAGAAGAAGAGGAGGAAAGAATTCGCGAAGAGGAAATTCAAGAAAGGAAAGAAATTGAAAGTGAGAGATGTAAAAATCCAAAATCTAAGGTTAGCTAACTTCATCTTAATCCGAAGGTTAATTTGATAAAAGGGATTGTATTCTTTATCAAAGGTTAATTTGATAGAAAGGATTGTATTCATAATCAAAGGTTAATTTGATAAAAGGGATTGTATTCTTTATCAAAGGTTAATTTGATAAAAGGAATTGTATTCTTTATCAAAGGTTAATTTGATAAAAGGGATTGTATTCTTTATCAAAGGTTAATTTGATGAAAGGCATTGTATTCTTTATCAAAGATTAATTTGATTAAAAGGGATTGTATTCTTTATCAAAGATTAATTTGATAAAAGGGATTGTATTCTTTATCAAAGGTTAATTTGATGAAAGGCATTGTATTCTTTATCAAAGATTAATTTGATAAAAAGGGATTGTATTCTTTATCAAAGATTAATTTGATAAAAGGGATTGTATTCTTTATCAAAGGTTAATTTGATGAAAGGCATTGTATTCTTTATCAAAGATTAATTTGATAAAAAGGGATTGTATTCTTTATCAAAGATTAATTTGATAAAAGGGATTGTATTCTTTATCAAAGGTTAATTTGATGAAAGGAATTGTATTCTTTATCAAAGATTAATTTGAGAAAGAGTTTGTATTCTTTTTCAAAGACAAATTTGATAAAAGGGATTGTGTTCTTTTTCAAGATTAATTCGATAAAAGGGATTGTATTCTTTAAACATTGTTAATTTGATAAAAGGGATTGTATTCTTTAAACATAGTTAATTTGATAAAAGGGATTGTATTCTTGACCCAAGGTTTATTCTATAAACGGAATTGTATTCATTACCTAAGGCTAATTTGAAAAAATGGAATGGAATTCTTTACCCTTTGTTAATTTGATAAAAAGGATTTATTTTGGTTCTTTTCTGTTTCTGAAAGGAAGTGTTCGCGAAAAATGAAAGGGGTTACAGGCTTACGTCGAAAAATATTCGATGATGATTACTACTGATCTTACTTCTATCTGTTGTGTCTATAAGGAAAAATTGTTCAAAAAGACTCATACCGAAGAACGTAGTGCCCATACAAATTCAGAAAGTTGTAATATTCGACTCGGATCGTAATAAAATCAATTTAATTCCTAACAAATCATTCAGATATTACAAACAATAATCAACAACTTTTTTTCAATGCATTCGTACGAAGTTGATATTTAATAATACATTTTATTTATTTTATATACAATGCACTTAAAACGACAATTTTTTGTCCGCTAGGTGGAACCAGGCAGAAACATCGAGAGCAGAGACACCTGGCGGCCAAATAATCGTCGTTTAAATTGCATCATATATAAAACAAAAACAATATATTATCCAATATCGACTATATATAAATGCGACGAAAAAAATTCGATGATTATAGGTTGTAATATCTGAATGATTTGTTTGAAATTAAATTGATTTTATTACGATCCGAGTTGAATCTTGCAATTTTCTGAATTGTATGGACACTACGTTCTTCAGTATGAGTCGTTTTTAACAATTTTCTCCTTAACACCATCGAATATTTTTCGACATAAGTCCCATTTTTCGCGAACACTTCCTTTAAATACGGGAACTGTATCATAAATATAGGTTTTACTTTTAAATGGACTGTGTCCTATATCTATATGTTACTGTACTTTTTAGGCAGACTTTGACATGCTTTATAATCGACTTGAAGACTGGAGAAAGGAACAGGAAGCTTCATTACAAGCCAAGGACAGCAAGGCAGCAAATCTGGGCAGGTACAGTTCAACATGGGTATTGGGTAGGTACTGTACAACATGGGTAGGCACACGTGTATAACATGGGTAGGTACACGTACAATATGGGTGGGTACAGTACAGAGTGGTCAGGTACAAACAACTTAAGTAAGTACAACACAACGTTTTAAAATGCTGTACAATTTTGACAGGTTGGGCTGGGGTTGGTGAAGTACAACGAAGGCAGTTACATTAAACCTATTCTTATTTCAATAAATGGTTAAAAGTTTTAATTCTTTTAGTAATATTTTTACAAAAATTAAACAGAGTAATTATTGTACAGAAAATACATCGAAGCAAATATTTAAAAGCAAACACTATTTTGTCAGAGCAAAGTTGGTTATGAACGAAGCTGAACTGCTCCTGCAAATAAACAAGCATAAGAGCAGTGCAAAAATGGACGCGAAGGAAAGAATGATTGAACAATTTCTTACAAAGGTATATACAACAAACACACATTTTTTTATTTCATTTATTTGGAAAAAACATAAATATGCCAATGAGGTTGATGTAGTCATTACAATGTATTTTATATATACATATGATAAAAATAGTAATAAAGATTATAATCTTTATAAAAATAATAAACATGATTACAGTAATAATGATGATAACAACAACAATGCAAATAACAATAATAAAATCTTCTTTTTATATCAGGCGGCTACCCCAATATTAAAAATGTTGAAAAGTGGAGAATTGATCGAAATTGAAACTCCCGAAACTCGTCTTGCTACAGCATATAAGAATATGCATAACAACCTACGGTAAACATTTTAAAATCCAAAGTGATTCTATAGTTTAAACACAGATATGACCAGAATTCTGGTTTCTTACAGATTATAAAGAAAGTAAAAGATAGTTTGATTTCCCACAGATTATAAAGAAAGGACTAGATCTTATGGTTTCCCACAGACTATAAAGAAAGGACAAGATCTTATGGTTTCCCATAGACTATAAAATAAGAACACAATATTATGGTTTCCCACAGATTATAAAGAATAGGCAAGATCTTATGGTTTCCCACAGACTATAGAGAAAGGACACAATATTATGGTTTCCCACAGATTACAAAGAAAGGACAAGTCCTTTTGGTTTTCCACAGACTATAAAGAAAGAACACAATCTTATGGTTTTCCACAGACTATAAAGAAAGGACAAGATATTATGGTTTCCCACAGATTATAAAGAAAGGACAGAATATTATGGTTTCCCACAGATAATAAAGAAATGACAAGATATAATGGTTTCTCACAGACTATAAAGAATGGACACGATATTATGGTTTCCCACAGATAATAAAGAAAGGACAAGATATTATGGTTTCCCACAGATAATAAAGAAAGTACAAGATATTTGGTTTCCTACAGAAAATAAAGAAAAGACAAGATATTATGGTTTCCCACAGAATATAAAGAAATAACACAATATTATGGTTTCCCACAGATAATAAAGAAAGTACAAGATATTATGGTTTCCCACAGACTATAAAGAATGGACACGATATTATGGTTTCCCACAGATAATAAAGAAAGGACAAGATATTATGGTTTCCCACAGATAATAGAGAAAGGACAAGATATTTGGTTTCCTAGAGAAAACAAAGAAAAGACAAGATATTACTTTTTTCTCACTGATAATAAGGAAAGGACAGTATATTATGGTTTCCCACCGACTATAAAGAAATAACACAGTATTATGGTTTCCCACAGATTAAAAAGAAAGGACAAGATATTATGGTTTCCCACAGATAATAAAGAAAGGACAAGATCTTACGGTTTCCCACAGACTATAAAGAAAGGACACAATATTATGGTTTCCCACAGATTACAAAGAAAGGACACGTCCTTTTGGTTTTCCACAGACTGTAAAGAAAGAATACAATATTATGGTTTCCCACAGACTATAAAGAAAGGACAAGATATTATGGTTTCCCACAGATTATAAAAAAAGGACAGTATATTATGGTTTCCCACAGATAATAAAGAAAGGACAAGATCTTATGGTTTCCCACAGACTATAAAGAAAGGACACGATATTATGGTTTCCCACAGATAATAAAGAAAGGACCAGATATTATGGTTTCACAAAGATAATAAAGAAAGGACAAGATATTATTGTTTTCTCACAAAAAATAAAGAAAGGACAGTATATTATGGTTTCCCACAGATAACAAAGAAAGGACAAGATCTTGTGGTTTCCCACAGACTATAAAGAAAGGAAACAATATTATTGTTTCCCACAGATAATAAAGAAAGGACAAGATATTAATGTTTTCCACAGACAATAAAGAAAGGATAAGATATTAATGTTTCCCACAGATTATAAAAAAGGGAAAAGATAAAAAATTATAAAGAAAGGACAGGATAATATGGTTTCCCACAGATAAGAAAGAAAAGGCCAGATTACATTAGTTCTGTATATTTTCAAACAAAAAAATGATATCAGATATTTTGTGGGACTGGCAATGTTTTATAAATTATGAACTGAAACCCAGTGTTTTAACCACATTTTTCATTCTATGCATTATTTATAGCCAATGTTAAAGTGAAAAAAGTAAACAGAAAAGAAGAATATTGAAAAAATTATGCATCAAATACTAGTCGCTTAAAATTTATAATTTGTAAAAATATGACAATAAAAAAACTTAATTGCTAAATAATGTTTACCCAATGTTATTATGTTAAACAGCTCAGAAACTAAATCAATTAAAATGTCTAAAAATGTTGACCATCTCTTCATACTCTTTTTTTGCAAAAGGCATTAAACATTAAATTAAGGAGTTTCCTTATATCTTTCCAACCTGATGGTGTAAACCTTTAATATTTCCAACTTAGATCATTTGATTCGTCAGAATTCATAGTTTTAACAAACAAAGGTCTACGACATTGGGTTGCAAGGATGTAAGCAATTAGAAAATTTGATGTTTTATGACTTTCGTCAAAAAGATAATATTTTTTATATATGTATAGATGGTTTCTTTAATTTACTGATTTAAAAATAATAATTTTGTATCTAACTGTATTTAGGGAGGAGGTTGTGTTTGTGGAGGACAGGGTTGAATTACTCATTGAAGTAAGATTAATTTGATGTAAATAAACAAACAATAAAGATCATCTTCAATTTATGGTTTTTAAAAACTAAATTTTGATTTATGGATGTTATTTAAGCTATAGATGTTTTCATTTCAGGATTATTTAAAAGAAATAAAAATGCTTTCTTGCGAAAATAACGATTTAAAAAAAAAAAAATTCTTTTTGTTGTTTTTTATCAGAACTATGTTAGGTTTTCCTTTTTTGGCTTTAATTAACACTATATATGGTTTTTATTAAAACTATAATGTAGATTTTTCAGTAAATGGATTTTATTATTACTATAATAAATTTTTCATCAAAACTATAAAATCAGTTTTTATAAAAATTATTGACTGTTAAACTCATAAATTCTATTTAAATTATGAGCTAGTGGATGATAATCTATTGAAACTTAATAAAGTAAAATGCCATAAGCTGAATTGAATAATGTCACGATTATACACACAAACTATATTTACACGTTTAAAAATAACAAATGATAATAGTAGAGATGAACATTTCATGGATTCCTCCGCCTAAGTTTGCGGACGTATTCTTCCATAACAAACTCTTCCAATCCCCTCTCACGCACCTCTGACCCTTCAGTAAAAGTAAATTCAACCTAAAGACTGACCACGTCAACCTTGTTGCACCGGCTAGTCCTATGAGTGTCTGCTTTTTTTACCCAATGTCCGGGGTGTTTGTATAAAATGCCTTCTTTTTGAGCGAAAATTTTATGTTTTTTTAAAAAGAAAATGGTATTGAAGGTTTTAAAAGCTATGAAGTAAGATTAATTTTATGTAAATAAACAAACAATAAAGATCATCTTCAATTTATGGTTTTTTAAAACTAAATTTTGATTTATGGATGTTATTGAAGCTATAGATGTTTTCATTTCAGAATTGTTTATAAGAAATAAAAATAAAAATAAATTTTATTAAAACTAAAAGGATTGTTCAGTAAATGAATTTTATTATAACTATAATAGATTTTTCCGTTAAGGGATTTTTTAAAAACTATTTAGATATTTGAGTTAATGGACTTTATATCTTTTTGAGTTAATTAATTTTAGATAAACTTTATTGATTTTTGAGTTGATGGATTTTATTAAAACTAAAAAGATTTTTAGTTTTGTGGGTTTTTATCAAAACTAGAAAATCAGTTTTGATAAAAATTATTGACTGTTAAATTCATAAATTTTATTTAAATTATGAGCTAGTGGATGATAATCTATTGAAACTTAATAAAGTAAATTGCCATAAGCTGAATTGAAAAATGTCACGATTATACACATCAAAATATATTTACACGTTTAAAAATAACAATTAATAAGAGTAGAGATGAACACTTCAAGAATTCCTCCGCCTAAGTTTGCGGATGTATTCTTCCATAACAAACTCTTCCAACCCCTTCTCACGAACCTCTGACCCTTCAGTAAAAGTAAATTCAACCTAAAGTCTGACCGCATCAACCTTGTTGCACCGGCTAGTCCTATTGAGTGTATTCTTTTTTACCCAATGTCCAATGTGCAAACTGGGACCGGAAAGGTTGACCCGGCTCGGAAATGAAAATGTACTACGACTGCCCGTGCCCTTCATGGATACTAACCATATCAGGGTTTTAAATATTACGGGTTCGTTATTTCCCGCACTTAGTGAATCCGTCTCAACTCTGTTCAGCTGCCAGCTGCCTGGCTCCGCCTAATCCGTTATCTTTAGTTCTGGCGGCACTTCAAGCTTGGCTTTTTTTGAAACTTTTTTAACGGACAATTAAGGGGCTTGGGTTTGGAAATTGGGCCCGTAAAATATTGTAAGGAATTATATACAATACTGAATATATACAATGGTATAAAACTGTGCTGGATTACATTATGAATTAATGAACCAGTATTTACCAGTCATTTGTATTATTTAAGTGACAGAAGAAAATGTAAAGATTTTATTTAATTATATTTTTCATCCGAATTCTTTATTACGAGATGTGAAATTAATTAGTTCTTGTCTAAGGAGAAACATGGTTTTTTATTTTCAAGAAATAAGAGAATTTAATTAAAAATAAGGAAAATATAAAAATTGTTAATCGAAATTCATCAAATAAAATCAATTCTAATTGAACTTTGATTAACAAATGTTTGAAAGATAAATTGTGTTAATAAGGCGTTTTTCGCCACGGCTTCTCTTGGCTTCTAAGTGATATGTGTATCCATCCTGTAAAGCAGCTAAATATAAATAAAAATTGAAATCTAAAGTCGTCTTCATTGTATTAATATAATCGCCTATCAATTGTTGATTCTTTACCAGACAAAGGTTTTATTTCCGTTGTGAATCGAATATACCTCTAATGAATGAATGAAGGATCTTTAAATATTACGTCATACGTCAATAGTTTAAATATTACGTCAATAGTTTAAATATTACGTCAATAGTTTAAATATTACGTCAATAGTTTAATATTACGTCAATAGTTTAAATATTACTTCAATATAGTTTAAATATTACGTCAATAGTTTAAATATTACGTCAATAGTTTAAGTATTACGTCAATAGTTTAAATATTACGTCAATAGTTTAAATATTACGTCAATAGTTTAAATATTACGTCAATGTTTAAATATTACGTCAATAATTTAAATATTACGTCAATAGTTTAATTTTATTTTTTCTTTAGTTGGATTCACTGGTAAAGGATGATGACTGCAAAGTTGTAAAAGAACTCAGGAAAAAAATTGGAAATATAATTTTTTTTAACAAAATAAAATCAGTTTTGTTTTGCAGCTTTTTTCTAATCTTAATTTTGCTTTGATATAACTAAGCGTTAATTAATTCTAAAATGTCATAAAACAATAACTTAAAAGAACTCATTCCATTTAAAAAGTTTATCCAATATTTATTAACATGATTAAGGTTGTTGATAAAACGTGAAATAGATTTTATTAACAGGTAAACTCTCAAAAGTTGTAGGTTTTGTAAGCTCCAAATTCTGAAATGTAGTATCACCCGAATCAAATAGAATATCCAATCCATATCCAACCCTTCTTTAGAAGCATACCTGGATCCAATATATCCAACCCCTAATGTTTAGAGGTATACCTGAAACCAGTTAATCCAACCACTACTGTTTAGAAGCTATACCTGGATACAGTATATCCAAACCCTACTGTTTAGTTAATTGTATACCTGGATCCAGTATATTGTAATCCGGAGCTAACATTTAACCAGTGTGAGCTCAATAGCTCGGAATCAGGATAGTTCTCTTACAAACCTGGAGCTAAACTCAGAGTGGATAGTTCTATTGATATGACCTCTTCAGTCCTCATACGGACCCGGAGCTAAGCTTGGATTGAAAGTAGTCCGGCCTATAAACAGGACAACATATTAGCTTTTTTGTATATAGCTATAGGTTGGACAGAAAGTGAGGTGGATGATAAGTCACCAACGTGGAGAAATATTTTTGTTAGAAAATGCCAACCCAGACAACCTGCTTTGAACGCATGTTTGAACACGTGGAAAACCGAAGCCAATGTTGCCCCAGATCCCAGTTTAAATTCAAGCCAGTAGGCATGAACCACGGCTTAGAATGAGAAATTAGCTTGGACTAAAACCAAAATGGAGTCAGTATTCAAGAAGAGTCCGTCAAAGAGCTCTGGCTTTCCATGATGCATTAGTATCATTTTTATTTGTTCATTTTTTTCTCTTCTCTGTAGATATACTCACATCAGTGTTAAGGCTTTAGATTTCCTTGATTTCATACCACTTTCTTATGGTAACAGTATCCAACCCTTGTTTAGAAGTTTACCTGGATCAAGTATGACTGGTTTAAGATCTCGGATATTAAACCTGTATCTCCAGTATATACGCAACCCGGAGTATAATCCTCAAGTCAGAAAGTTTTTAAGGTTGGTTAATTAATCAATTTATTTGCAATTCAAAACTGATCAATCAATAAATCAATCAATAAGTAAGTTTAAATATTGATCAATCAATCAATAATGATTCTGACTCTAGGATTGAAGCTCCAGATTTGTCCTCTGTAACACAGATGAAGAAGACCCGAAGTAGAGATACTAAAAAGGATATAGAGCTCTGCCAAGCGTGCAGGTCAAACCATTTCACCCTTCACTAAAACCCACTATTTCTTCTGTCAGTATGCTGCAGATTACTGCAGTACACTGACCAAAAGATTAGTTTAGGATGGACTTGAGTTAAAGGGACTGTTTTCAAGTTAATCACATCAAACTGATCAATGTTGTGTAACAAAGATCTTTTGTTACATGCCTCTTTTAGTAATTAGCAAACTGGGAGAAAAATCTATGATTTCAGTGTTATGTGTCATGTGTGTGTCATGTATAAAGTATTTGTATGTTTGTGGTTATTGTCTTAAACCCATGTTACATTACATCAACTATTAACGTTTCCAGCTGAACAACAAAAAATAAGATTGATTTGTTTCAGCCGCTACCTGCCAAAATCCAGTTTCAATATATCAGCTGGTTCCGGGAGTATAGCACAATGCCGCGGTTGCAAACAGTTGGATAATGATGCGCGCACACGGCTTGATCTCAGCTTATATAAACAGCTGTTGGACAGCATCAAGGTAGAAAAATTATAAATGTAAATTTTCCTGCACCAATATACCCTCTGCATGATCCGAAAAGGTACAATTACACTACCGTCCAGTCGATAGAGTAAATCATACAAAATCATAAATATAAATACATTTGTTGGCACCAGCCAGCTTAGTTTATATACCAGTGTGCAGTGGACCCAGCGCGTTTAATGTACAAATATAGATTGTCTGGGTTGGTTTCAGAAATGAATCATGTTATCTGAGCTTAACAGCTTCATCCTCTAGATTTAAGCCATGTTTCTTGGAGGGGTTTAATCTAAACCGTTCTATTACAATTTTAACAGCTGTTTCTATCTGGGTATAACCAAACTTCTTTGAATTGTGGATTTTGAACAATGAGAATCAGGATAATTCCAATCTCAATCACTCGGAAGTCAAGATGTCCGCAAGTCAAGGGACTGAAACCGAATCGAAGCTTTTACTATAGTTTCAGTGTAAGTAAATATTTTCATTTACTAAAGGATTCATAACTCTGATTGGAGAATGAGATAGATAAAAAGATAGATGTTACCGCCATACTATTTCTATTGGTTTAGAATAGACAACAAACCCTGATTGGATCAGGCGCTAATGGGCTCGGCATACAGGACTTCTTTCTGCTCAATGCTCTCACAAAAAGAATGTGTAATGTCCCGGTCAAGCTGTCTATAAGTCGGTCCGGTACTTCAAATAAACAGAAGTTTATAGTTTAGCAAGATGGGCGGATTTTTGGTAATGTCAATTTGGTAAGGTGACAATTTGGTAACGACAATTTGGTAATGACAATTTGGTAACCTCACAAAAGTGACAATTTGGTAATGACAAATTGGTAACAACAAAAAAGTGACAATTTGGTAATAAATATTTGATATCGTCATGAAAGTGACAATTTGGTAAACGAAATAAAAGTGACATTATGTAAAATTGTTTAATTTTTAGTTTTATATTCAATTGAAGATAATTGATTCTAGGAATCTTTTATTTCTGCACAAAAGAAATCCGCCAAAAATAATTGTAAAATTCGCAATATTTTCTAAAAACCACGTTTCAACCTGCACTTGTGTCATATACTGCAGGAAGAGGAGACTTTGATCATGAACTACTTATTCATCACCACTTCTAGTGGTGGCAAAATGTCACAAGATTCAGAAGGATTTAAATACTACAACAAGAACGGACTTTAAGTATGTCAATGTTAGGAAGTTATTAATGTTACTTTTTATATGTAGTTACCAAACTGTCCCTTTTATAATCAACATTTGACATTTAAGAGGATGCAGTGCTTGGCCCCTAGCCCATCCTAGCCGCAGCGCTCGGCCCAGAAATTGTCTTAACCTAACCTAAGCCAAAATGATGTGAGAAACAGCACATTATTTGACATTTAATAGCCCGCAGCGCTCGGCCCCCTAGCCCACACTAGCCGCAGCTCTCGGCCCATAAATTGTCTTAACCTTACCTAACCTAACCCAAAATATTGAGAGAGACAGCACATTATTTATCATCTAATAGGCCGCAGCACTCGGCCCCCTAGCCCATCTTAGCCGCAGCGCTCGACTCAGAAATTGTCTTAACCTAACCTAACCCAAAATAATGAGAGAAACAGCACATTATTAAACTTTTAATAGGCCGCAGCGCTCGGCCCCAAAGCCCATCCTAGCCGCAGCGCTCGGCCCAGAAATTGTCTTAACCTAACCAAACCCTAAATAATGTGAAAAACAGCAAATTATTAAACATTAAATTGAATTAAATTTAACTCTAAACAAATTGTCACTTTTTTGTAGTTACCAAAATGTTATTACCAAATTGTCACTTTTCTGTAGTTACCATATTGTCATTACCAAATTGTCACTTTTATGACGTTACCAATTTGTCATTACCAAATTGTCACTTTTGTGAGCTTACCAAATTGTCATTACCAAATTGTCGTTACCAAATTGTCACCTTACCAAATTGTCATTACCAAATTGTCATTACCAAATTGTCATTACCAAATTGTCATTACCAAATTGTCATTACCAAATTGTCATTACCAAATTGTCATTACCAAATTGACATTATCAAAAATCCGCCCGTCTTTAGAAATTTATCTCATTCAAAAATTAATTCCGTGCTATGTTCATCTTTGTTTAAGTTTAATTTAACTTATTTATAGTTTTGACAACAACTAATAATTTTATATTAGTTCTTGATATAATATGAATTGTATAAAATGTAAAGAAAAAATATCAAATAGTAGTTTTCATTTACTTTTATAAACGAATAAATTTTAGACTGAATTATTATAATAAGATGGAAAGCACGTACAAATGTATTGACAGCTAGTTGAAAACCATCTGGAAGGTGTAAAAGCTATAAATTCTATGAAACAGTATATGTTTTGAAATTTTTCAAATTATTAAAAACATTTATTTGCTTAGCTTGAAGAGGAAGAAAGGAACAACACAAATTCCCCTGCATTCATTCTTCAAGAGTCTGATATTCGGTAAGTTTTCTATGCTTTTTGAAGAGTCTGATATTCGGTAAGTTTTCTATGCTTCTTGAAGAGTCTGATATTTGTTAAGTTTTCTTTTTAAGAGTCTGATATTCGGCAAGTTTGCTCTATTTAATAGTGATATTCAGCAAGGTTTTTAAATTTCATGTTCAGTAAGCTTAGCTTTTTAAAGAGTAAACATACTTTTTTCTTAGGTAACATAATCAGATTTCTCAAAAAGACTCAATATTTTTATTTTAAATTGATTCAACTTAATAAATTTTGTCTATGAAGGTATCTTGTGGAGAATATCTGGAATAGTAGATCTGTTCTCAGTGGGAATGCAGATTTATTCGACCTCAGATACAAAATTAAATGTTAGATATACGTTTATTATTATAGATAATATGAAAATTCGTTATTTTTTTTGTCTAAATATAAGATATTAAATAAGTGTTTCAAAGAAATTGATTAAATCTCTGTATTGTAATCCTGCTTATTTTGTTCTTTATTTGTATCTTGTACAGTAAGTCCAAGAAAGCTGTGGAATACAAAGGCGACTGTTCAACTCAAATTAAGATTTTAAATATGAACATGAACCAAAGTAATTGTGGTGTTGCACTCTGCTCAGACCAGATACACCTAATAGGTTAACTGTTAACCTTCTGCTAATATTATTAAATACACATAAGATTGCTTAAATCTATTTCAATTTCACAATTTTTACCAAATTCGAAATTTCAGTGGGTGATACAGTGAATCCCAGATATATGAATACATAGCAAGAGTTTTTATAATGTCGTAGTCTCAACATATTAAAGATCAAATGACGCGGAAAAACGAGTTTAATATATCAATTGCTGTTCTTCATATTTCAGGGTTATTAATTTACCTTGAATTAAAAATAAAAAGTTGTTTTTTAGAATTATCAAAAAACTTACATGACTTTACAATGATATTTGAATATATTTTCAAAATCTTGAACCTGCGAACATCTCATGGCAGCTTTCTTTTTGTGCAGACCAATGAGGAAGCATTCTGCATTACAGCTGTCATATTTATAAAAAATTAATTTCAAGGCCTGAAATATTGATATATATAACTCATTTTTCCGCTGCATTTGATCTTAAATATGTTAAGAATACGACATTATTATAAACTATTGCTATGCATTCAAATATATGCTGGGATTCACTGTAAATACTAATGAGTTTTAGTATTAGTTTTTTTAACTATCCTACAGTATATTTCCTAATGACCTTTAAAATAAATTTGTCATTGCAACAATAAAAAACCCAGCGTTCATGTCATTTTATTTATTAGGGAATGTGAGAAGGAGTGGACCCCTTGGAACTGTATCCTTGTCAGCAGAGAGGAGAATAGGATACATAGGAAACTAGGAGGACTAAACAGGTATACACAACCTAGAACTGTATTGGTAGTAGAGAGAAGAATAGGAAACTAGGAGGACTAAACAGGCTACGCAAGGTATGGACGCAGCCTGTAAGACTTATTAACTTCTTGTTTAATTGCTACCCTAGTAAGGAGGATCTACTGAAGGGACATGGACCTCTTCTCGTAGAAATTATTGATATTGTTTAGGTGCTACCCTAGTAAGGATGATCTACGAAAGGATATGGAGTATGGACCTCTTCTAGTAGAAATCATTGTTATTGTTTAGTTGCTACCCTAGTAAAGAGGATCTACTGAAAGCGTATGGACCTCTTCTAGTAGAAATCATTGTTATTGTTTAGTTGCTACCCTAGTAAGGAGGATCTACTGAAAGCATATGGACCTCTTCTTGTAGAAATCATTGCTGGAAAACATACCCTTGCAAGGTAGACCATACTACTCTTAAACCTGAAGATTGCCGTCGATTTTTTGCTTAATGATTTTGTAATTTGTACCCAAATCATTTCTTTAAAGGGGGGATTACCATTTAAAGTAAAATATCAGTTTTCACAATTACAATTATTACAACGTTTTTTTAATTAAAAGTAAGAACGATGATGACACTAAAACCAAACTTTTTTATTTCTACTCGATATTTCTGTCAATATGATTTTTAAAAACATTTAGCTTCACAAACTCAAAAAATGTCTATGGACTTCTTGCGAGGTTTACGTAGCGTTTGCCACAAAATATTTTTTTAATCAAAATTTAGTCTAATTTCATCCTAAGCCACCTTATACTTTTTCATTGACTAAAATCTTAAATTAAAATTATGTAATCTATATATCAAAACAAGACATTCGTATAAATATATGTTGCCTATAGCCGGCCAAACGGCTGGACCGAATGAGCTGACATTTTTGTGGACACTCAGGGGTGGCCGGGGGGTGTTAAAGGCTAAAAAATCGAAATATTTTTTCTAAATAATTAAAACAAAATTTTGTTCAAAATTTTTTTTTCAAATTTATTTTTTCTTTATCTAGTATAATATAATATGGGGATTATAATCAGTTTATTTTTTATTTTTCAGGAACCATTTTGGAAAAATAGCATCCATGTCGATATTTGTTAAAGACGACAATCCTGATGTGATTCAGCTCCGTGGGGTTGGAATACAACCATCCTGATTTCTCGTTCTTGATGATTATGTTATTTAATTTAAAATAAAATTTGTGATTTCTTAGTGCCTCGAAAAAATGTCTGTGGCCTGTGGGGAATCGTCTACCAATTAATATTAGCCCACGCAGTAGAAGTAATCTCAACTAACTCTCCATTTATAGTAGTATCTCCGATACACAACGATAACCTTAACAGCTCTGTCTGATCAAGACTTCAGGAGATATCTGTCGGATTCGTTAGACAATTCCAGCTGTGACTTCCTCGCCTAGCTATAGCCTGGGTAATCGCAGTCAATTCACAGCTCGGAAGTATTTAACAAATCCGACAGATATATAATATATATGCTAATAATTTTTAATTGTGATTTCTCTATCACGTGACTTGCGCATTGAGCATGGGAGAAAATCATTGTTATATTTAATAATCTTTACATCAAATTAACAAAATTTGGTCCAAACGGAAAACAAGCGTAAAAAATGGAGATATCGTTGCACATACGACTTACAACAAAACTGTTAATTAAATTCTCATCATATTTACAATAAACTATATCACTCTAAAATCTCAGTCTAAGTATTATTGCTCATTTTCTGCATCGTTGATGGTAGCCATATACTTGGACAGATCAAAATCCATCTCACAGTTGAGGACGGCTGTGAGAACAAACTCCGCTGTGAAAACCGGTTGTTTAGCTCGAAGAACGTCTGTTATAAGATGCATGTCCTGGTTACATGTCACTATCATGTAGTTAAAGTTACCACCCTAAACATAAATTAATTTTATCAAATCAATTCAAATTGAACTTTTAGGGAAAACCTACTTCAACAATGTCATATCGATGTGAATATGCCATCTCAAAATAAATTGAGGCTTTACGATTTGCAATGATTTCATTTTTTACAAAGCTGTTCAATATGCTTTTTTCGATAAAGAAAAAAAGCCGGTTATCCTCATTTTGAAGTTCTTATACGATTAAGCAAGAACTGTTTGCTTTGTTCTGTTCATTTCATTTTCACTTCAGCGGACAACCGCCTTAATCACAGATTCTAACTGTCATACATTTCCGTAGTTATTTAAAGAACGTTTTATGAATCATCCGTTAAGTCAAATTACGGTGTAACTATCAAAAATATAAATTTCTATGCAATTTCTTTTTTCTCACTAGCATTTGATTCCTTTATATGTATTATGTAATCACAACTTTCTTGTTTCTGTTTTACGAATAAAGTTAATTCCATTTGGATAGATATCTGCATCTCTGAGAACTTGAAAAAATATGAAATACGGATTATTTAATGCCATTAACAAAATTTTGTAGATCAGCATTATCCCAAATAGCAGTTCTGTTCCCAGCAGTGCTTAGGATCCATTTAATCCGGATCCGGATCCGGATCCAGGTCATTTCTTTAAGATTTACTGATTTTTTAACCAAAAATAATTTTCAAATATTGTTTTATTTTTTTTTCGCTTATTTTTATCCTATAACTTGATGAACCATTCAGAAATGAGGAAATTTTTATAATCTCTTTTTTCAAAAGTTCAGATTTGGGTTTTAGGAATATTAAAGTTTGTTTTTGCAGTTTTTGGTTGATTTTTTACCCCTTGGATCCGGATCCTAAGCACTGGATCTCAGTATTTAAAAACCTACCTTATTAATTTCCTTCATCTGCTGTGGGGATTTTCTTCTTCTACTTTCAATTCTAAATATAATAAAATAATTATAAAAGGGTTGAAAACTTGAAATGTAACTGGTATAAAAATAAACTTAGAAAATTATTTTTAAATATTTTTTTGCATCAGCAAAAATTTATACTTAAATTTTGAGATTGAAAGTTTGACTTTTTATGCATTAGAAAAACTTTTAGACTTGTGCAAAAAGGATCTGAGTGATGGCTAAATTTTAACTTTTATTTCAGAAAAAAATATTACCCTTTCAATGGACTGTAAAGGAAAAATGAAAGGAGGTATAGGCTGAAACCTAAGAACTTCAGAATTTGATCGAGACCAATAAGAGTTCAATCTGATGTTCCTGTCTCGATAAATTGATATAAAACTGTGTCTAAACTATACCAAAACTTAAATATACAAGATTTGGTATAAGATTCTAAGTTTTTAACTGATCATGTTAGCAAATACGCAACCAATCTGAAAAAGGCGATATCCCAGAGTAGCCTGAAAAAACTCAGGTTTGCTCCTATTATTATTCGAATTTAATCCTTTTTCATTTTTAGAAGATATAATTGATAAGATAATTAATACGTCCGTATCAAGTGACCAGAACTTCCACCAATTGCAGTGCAGTATCATTGTCACGTGTCTCCGTCTGTATCACGGTTTGACACAGTTTAATAACTCCTAAAGTTCTTAGGTTTCAAGCCTGTACCCCCCCTTTCATTTTTCCTTTACACTCAACCTTGTCTGTGATACTATTTCAATTATTATTATTATCATTGAAAATATCGAGCTTTTTATTTGAAAAAAAAACAGACTAAAAAGCTAAATTTTTTCGGAAACACATATTGTCCTTTTCAATTTTCATGATTATCATTGCAAATGCCGAGCGTTGAAAAAACAGACACAATTTTTGATTATTAACATTCTCTGAAAGGCTGACATTTAATGAGAATAAAGGTAGGAAAAGAGGTGGGAGGGGGATCAGATATACATTACCTTCCACCAGCTGCTGTAATAATATGGTTTATCACACGAGAACAAGGAGGTACATTCGGTGTTACATAAAATATCTAAAAAAAATTAAATTACATTTTTTTTGAAAATAAATTTTAGATTGCTATATTTCTGTAAGCGTCAAATACAGAGTGTAACACTTAACATACAACTTGACAGTTTAAATGCCATGAAGATCGTCTTTTATTCTAGAAATCATTGGCGGCATTCAGTCGTTAACCAAAGTTTACAAGCAGTATTCTAGAAACCATAAAAATATACCACTAGTCCTGACATTTCCGAAATGCAGTCTGTTCTATTTAGCTTAAAAAAGTATCAGAGATTCAAGGTGTACCACGAAACATGACACGTCAACCTTCTTTAACATATATGATTCTTGAAACAATATTATTCTAGTCCTGGTGGTCCGCCTTTCTGTTGTGTCAACATTACCAGAGATATTAAGAATTTCGTTCAGATTTCAATTTTACTAAAAAAAACAAAAATTGTCGAAATCTGAACGAAAATCTTCATATCTCCGATAATGTTGTAAGCACAAAAAAAGGTAGACCTCATTTTGGAATGCCAGGACTAAAAATGAAGAATGAATGAAAAAAATTTAACCCTACCTTCTCGGAGAATAAACAAGATTGCCCGAAGAATATAAAAGATGTAACCCTACCTTCCCGTAGAATAAACAAGATTGCCCGAAGAATACAAAGGATTTAACCCTACCTTCCCGGAGAATAAACAAGATTGCCCGAAGAATACAAAAGATTTAAACCTACCTTCCCGGAGAATAAACAAGATTGCCCAAAGAATACAAAAGATTTAACCCTACCTTCCCGGAGAATAAACAAGAATGCCCAAAGAATACAAAAGATTTAAGCCTACCTTCCCGTAGAATAAACAAGATTGCCCGAAGAATACAAAGGATTTAAACCTACCTTCCCGGAGAATATTTTGTTTCTGTCTGGATTCTTCATAAGCTTTGATAAACTAAACTGATACTTCTCTTCAAACTAAAAAAGAGGAATTGCGATAAAATTCTTAAAAATCTAAAAATGATTTTATTGAAGAGTCTAGAACAGAAGGTCTAATTAAATGTTAAAGTCTGAAACAACTTTCAATAAAAACACTAATTATTTTTGAGATTTTTGGTTCTAGTAAATGTCATCATTTTTTTTAACAAACATTAAAGGGACTTTAGACGTAATTTGAGTTGCACTCTATTTAAAATTCACCAAGGTTTGATGTCCATGTTTAATGTGTCAAATAATTCTAGTTGAAATATATTTGAACCTACCTGAGGACTTGAGATTAGAAAATCCTTTTCTGGAAGCCATCGACCAGCTTTTTTACTTTCTCTAATCCATTCAGGTGTCAATATATACCTAAACATTACATTCAGGTGTCAATATATACCTAAACGTTACATTCAGGTGTCAATATATACCTAACATTACATTCAGGAGTCAATATATACCTAAACATTACAATCAGGTGTCAATATATACCTAAATATTACATTCAGGTGTCAATATATACCTAAACATTACATTCAGGAGTCAATATATACCTAAACATTACAATCAGGTGTCAATATATACCTAAACATTACATTCAGGTGTCAATATAAACCTAAACATTACATTCAGGAGTCAATATATACCTAAACATTACATTCAGGTGTCATTATATACCTAAACATTACATTCAGGTGTCAATATATACCTGAACATTACATTCGGGGATCAATATATATGTAAACATTACATTCAGTAGTCAATATACGTAAACATTACATTCAGGAGTCAATATATACTAAACATTACAATCAGGAGTCAATATATACCTAAAAATTACATTCAGGAGTCAATATATACCTAAACATTACATTCAGGTGTCAATATATACCTAAACATTACATTCAGGAACTGTTTACTGGAGACTACTGTATGTATTACCTAACGGTGGGAAGCGCCATCATAAAATTATTTGTTCGTTCCAGCTTCGGCATTATTAGATGTGATACTTCAGCAGGTAGGGTGGTATACTCAGCATACATATCCTAAAATATCAATCAATCAATCAATCAATCAATCAATCAATCAATCAATCAATCAATCAATCAATCATAAATACATCATTCAATCGATTAAACAAACAATCAACCAAACAATCAACCAAACAATCAATCGTCGATCAGGTTTTACTTAAGCAGGCAGGGTGTTATACTCCGCATACAAATCAATCGATCCATCAAGTTCAGTTAAGTCTGTTGAATATTACCGTGAGCAGATGATTGAGTTCCTTCCTCTCCTCTCCTTCCATACTACTAAACATTATCCTGGGGGGTGTTCCAACCTTAAAATAAATAAATAAATAAAAGATCATCCATCATTCTGTGGAAATCAGGGCCGAGTCCCCCTCATAAATACCCGCCAAGTCTTGAACAATATCAATTAATACATAAGCTCATGATATGAACAAATCATTTTCGACCATAGGTGTCCAGGGGGTGGGGCGTAAAAACCCAAACTTTGACATTAACCAACAGAATTTCCACACCTTTATTATTCAGTTAACAAAAAAAAATCATTGACCCATCCTTCTAAAAGAATGAAATAATTTTATTAAAAGAAGTTTTTCCATTTGAATCTTCTCGACCTCAAATTTTGTACATTCTGAAAGAAGGCAGAAATTTTGCACACAGCCTTCGTTTTTTTTCATCCAAACTAG
This sequence comes from Eurytemora carolleeae, assembly GCF_000591075.1. Lineage (NCBI taxonomy): Eukaryota > Metazoa > Arthropoda > Copepoda > Calanoida > Temoridae > Eurytemora > Eurytemora carolleeae. Next base: position 37,981 of record NW_019396488.1, read on the forward strand.
ACTGAAAGGCAAGAATACTTTCTATCTCCATTTTGAACTCGATGAAACCAGAAAAGGGTTCATGACAAAATGAAGGTTTGTAGATTTGTGCTCTCAGATCTGAATTGTTTCATTCAGATAAGATTAAATGGTCAAAAATTATTTTCATGAAAAAAAGTGCCAAGAGTTGCCCGTAGAATTAAAAAAATTTTAAATGTTGAAAAAAATCAATAAGGTTTATTATTTAGCTAGATAACACATGAAACGTAAGAAAACTGAAACTAGGATAATTTTATAATGCTAGAAGTTTCACCTGGAATGGATTGTTTTCTTTTTCCTGTTCCTTCTCTTGTTCTCTGTCCTCCTGCTCTATGGGTTCTTCTTTCACAAGAGGTTCAGCAGACTTTTTCTCCGGTTCCACCGGAGAACCCGGAGCAGGCTTAATATTCTTCTATTAGTTCAGGAGTTCATATGAATGATTAGGTCTAGGTACTAGAAATTTATACCAAAGGTTTAGGTCTAGTTACTGTAAATTTATACCTAGGTCTAGGTACCGGAAGTATATACCTGAGGTTTAGGTCTAGTTACCGGAAGTAAATACCTGAGGTTTAGGTCTAGGTACCGGAAGTATATACCTGAGGTTTAGGTCTAGGTACCGGAAGTATATACCTGAGGTTTAGGTCTAGGTACCGGAAGTAAATACCTGAGGGTTAGGTCTAGGTACCGGAAGTAAATACCTGAGGTTTAGGCATAGGTACCGGAAGTAAATACCTGAGGTTTAGGTATAGGTACCGGAAGTAAATACCTGAGGTTTAGGTCTAGGTACCGGAAGTTTATACCTGAGGTTTAGGTCTAGGTACCGGAAGTCCTGTTACAGGGTCTAGATCAGATTCTCCGTCAATAAAGCCTCCTGGTTCCACTGGAGGTAAACCCTTAAATATGGATTGAATAAGGAAAAATTGAATACAATAGGATCGAATATTTGCCTTCCCGGATCCGCATAAAAACACAGATCGACTGGACTTACCCGGATCCCAGTGGTAAAATAAAAGAACAAAACCAAAACAAATGATCACTTTATTATTACCTGAGCCGCCCGTTCGTCGTTCAACCTCCGCCTTTTCTCATCCGCCTCACGTTCCTGTCTTTGCTTCTCCGCCTTTCGTTTAATCCGGGCCGGAGGATTCGCCTTGAACTTCTGATAGGTTTCCTGATAAGAAATATCAAACAGGTTAATTGGGATTCTTTAACTTTTGAACTAATGAACTATCTTACATAACAAAACAACGACTCAAGAGCCAATAAAATCATATCTCATGTTTGATTAATAAGCCATTCTTTACAGAAAAACTTAACTTTTCCGTTTTAAACCTTTGAACATGAGGAACAAACTCGATATTGAATTAAAAATGTACTTGAATTTAAAAGTAATCAAAATAAGGAATAGAAAAAACTTTCAAAAGCTTACGATATTGATTAATAAACAAACCAAAGCTCTAGAAATCATACTGGGCAGAATTTTATCTACTAAAGCAGGGGAGTAAAGTTCCAAACCGTGGTTGAGCGGGGATCTGACAATTATTATCAGGTTGGGGCAAATAACGATTTTTAACTTTGCTCCCCTGCATTGACTGGAACAAAGTGTTAAACTGACCGAGGTGACCCTGATGGGTAGCTTCCAGGCCTGTATGAGATGAGGAACGAGATTATAATCTATTCTCAGCGGTTCATCAGATTTAAACCCCTGGCATAGTTCAGGTAAAATCAATCAATCACACAAAAAAGTGAAAATTGAACCAGATCGGCACGCATACGTTGTTATTGAATTAATGGATGGTTTTCCCCAATAAATTTCATAGTGCCTAAAAATCTGATTTAAAAAAATATTTATTACTAAAAATATTGTCTTATTTGATTATTCATTTAAAAATATAAAATTTGTATAAATTATTAAGACATTATAAGAAACTATCATTAAATTTATTTTAATATCATTGAAAATAATAGAGAACCCTCATTTGTTAATGTTTTAAATAGAAAAATCATTGTTAAATAATTTATGGCATTTAATCTAACACTTAATTTTGGAACAAATAAAAATTTCGCAAATCACTAGAAAACGGTTTTATGTCAATTTCTCTCAATAGAAAGATTGGATAGATTTAAAACACTACCAATCTAAAGCTATTGTGATTAGGTATTTTTCACTTTTTGCAAATACTTTCTTAAAAACTAGAGAATTGTTTGTTTAAACCAACTATTCCTGGTATTTAGCATTACTCATGCACTGAGCTGCATTCACGGATCCAAACATAACATCGTTCAACCATTGGATAGATACTGCTGGTACCTTCCACTCACGGGCTTTATCAAACTTCTCTCCGATTGGTCTAAAAAAACATCAATTAATCAATGCTATTTCAATCAATGAATTAATCAGAGTTTTAGGAATGTCCTATTACCATTATTATTATTATTATTATTGTCAACAAACCTACAGTTAAAGTACCATGTCATATATGTAACTCAAGATAAAATTACTAAATCAAGAATGAGCAATCAATATCAATCAACCATTGGATCAAATAAATGGTCAATACATCCAATATTTAATAAGTTCAATAAAAAGTTCAATGAATTTACAACTTCCATAGATGTAAAACAATCAAACAATAAATAAGTTAATCCATATTTATCTCAAAAGATCAATTTATCCGTGCATTAGAAAATCCACTAATAAAACAACAAATCATTAAACCATTTATTATTATTTTTTAATCAGTGGTTTTATCAACCAAAACATTTAGTAATCAATTAAAAATAGATTTTCCATAACATCCATTAGTAAATTAAAGTTAATTAACGGGGACACATATCAAACAACAAAAGGTATTAAAAAAATGTTGTGTTTGAACAACTACAAAGCAATCAACAAAAAGTCAATAAAAAATTAGATATTATTTTGATCCGAAAAATCACAAACCAATCGACGAAAATTTTTAAATATTTCAGTTTCATGAGAAAAAAACTTACGCTTTACAGATAATTGCATGATTATGTTTTGTAAAGTAGTTGGTATACTTGGCACCAACCAGTTTAATCATCTCCTAAAATATTAAATAAAAATATAAATATTTGAATATTGATGTTTTGACAAGCAGTCCCATTAATATTGATGTTTAGACAAGCAGTCCCATTAATATTGAGGTTTAGACAAGCAGACCCTTTAATATTGATGTTTTGACAAGCAGTCCCATTAATATTGATGTTTAGACAAGCAGTCCCATAAATATTGATGTTTTGACAAGCAGTTCCAATAATATTGATGTTTAGACAAGCAGACCCTTTAATATTGATGTTTAGACAAGCAGTCTCTTTGATATTGATGTTTAGACAAGCAGTCCCTTTATTATTGATGTTTAGACAAGCAGTCCCTTTAATATTGATGTTGTTACAAACAGTCCCTTTAATATTGATGTTTAGACAAGCAGTCCCTTTAATATTGATGTTGTTACAAACAGTCCCTTTAATATTGATGTTATAGACAAACAGTCCCTTTAATATTGATGTTGAGACAAACAGTCTCTTTAATATTGATGTTAAGACAAACAGTCCCTTTAATATTGATGTTTAGACAAACGTTCTCTTTAATATTGATGTTTAGACAAACAGTCACTTTAATATTGATGTTGAGAGAAGTAGTCCCTTTAATATTGATGTTTAAACAAACAGTCCCTTTAATATTGATGTTGAGAGAAGTAGTCCCTTTAATATTGATGTTTAGACAAACAGTCTCTTTAATATTGATGTTTAGACAAACAATCCCTTTAATATTAATGTTTATACAAACAGTCTCTTTAATATTGATGTTTAGACAAACATTCCCTTTAATATTGATGTTTAGACAAGCAGTTCCTTTAATATTGATGTTTAGACAAACATTCCCTTTAATATTGATGTATAGACAAACAGTCTCTTTAATATTGATGTATAGACAAACAGTCCCTTTAATATTGATGTAAAGACAAGCAGGCTCTTTAATATTGATGTTTAGACAAACAGTCCCTTTAATATTGATGTTTATGCAAACTGTCCCTTTAATATTGAATATTAACTGACCTTAACGTAGTCCCTGTCCCTATCCTGGAAGCCGGTAAGGGTAAGAATCATATTTGTGCAAGGAGGTTCGAACTGGGAGGGCAGGGGAAAATGAATAGCTTTCCATGGGGGCAGAACCTAATATAAAATACAATTAAAACCTTCCTCGTTATGAATTTTTGAAAAAACTTAAGCCTTACCTTTTTCCGTTTAATTGTATCGTTAAGCCAGAAAGCAGTTACTAAACGCTTCCCTTCAACTCGTCCTTGCTGCGCTAGCGCAGACTTCTGAGAAGAACAGAGCACGTGGGTGACATGGGTCATCGGAGAGGTCGGCGATGATTCTATTTCTCCTCCATACTGTGTAATCGTTTTCTTCCAGCTAGGTACATATTTAGAATGTTCAGAACTTTCCTTAAAATACTCAGATATATATAAAGTACTACAAAACATGTTAAAGGGGATGTCGGGGGAATCACTCAGTGTCGAAAAATAGAAATTTAAAATGATGACCATCATTTAAGTAAGTATGTAATTGATTCGGAAAGTCTAAAGAAAATATTAAAAACAAAGAGTGCAATGCCCGATTTACAACGGTATCCGTTAAACCTTTATCTGATCAAAAAAGTGGAAGTAATTTTTAGATAAAGAGAAGATGAAAGCTTAATCTCAAACTTTCTTATTACAACAAAGCTTTCAATGCTACCGTTGTAAATTGGAATTAGCCCTTTTTAAATGGAGGGTCACTTAAAATTACGGCAATAGGCCCCTTAAATAAGCAACTATCATCCCAGTTCCAATAATAAAAAAACCACATCAAAACAATGGTTCCCTACCTGATAATCTGCAAACACAAAAATACATCCCAGTAAGCAAAGATCAGGAGGCAACCTTGTCTCAAGGGCGTGTCCCAGGAAGGGAGGAAGGCGTTGCTGTGGGATTCCAGGGACCTGAGCTCTCATCCCAACCATCCCAGGGACAGCTGGCCTTGGAGGGAATCTCGGAGGCATCCCTGTGACCTGCTGCATCCCTCCAGGCTTACCGCTGATTATGCCTGAATGAGGATGTTGGGGAGAGTTTGTAACATTTCTTAAAGCATTGTTTCTTTGCTGCATAGCTAACATTTGCTGCTGCTGCTGTTGTTGTTGTTGTTGTTGTTGTTGTTGCTGCTGTTGCTGCTGCTGTTGCTGCTGCTGTTGTTGTTGTTGCTGTTGTTGTTGCTGCTGTTGTTGTTGCTGCTGTTGTTGTTGCTGCTGTTGTTGCTGCTGTTGTTGTTGCAGCAACTGCTGCTGGTTTTGCTGAGGTGCAACAACTCCTTGCTGTAGCTGTTGGTTCATCATCTGAAGACGTCCAGCAGCTGAGGTATCAGGGGAGAGTCCTGCTGGGGATTGAGGGTGTCCTGGAGGTAAAGGAACTCCCCCAGGACCTATCCTGCTTGAAAGCATGTTTTGTAAGGCAACTTTTGTCTGGCTTTGTCCATTCGGACCCATCATAGCGTGCTGGGTGGCAAGAGCTTGTTGCTGAGCACTGATTGGTCCCTGCTGAGTTGAAACTGCTGACTGAGAGGTGGGATGAATTGGTGAAACATTCTGCTGGGACATAGCAGCAGTTTGCTGAGGAGACCCCTGTTGTGCAGATGTTTGATCCACACTGCTCTGCCCCTCACCTATCTGCTGCTGCCTCTGCATCTGCAACCGCTGAAGATGTTGAATCTGTTGTGGTGTGCGGGGGACCTGAGCCAGAGCAGGATGGGTTTCTCCGCTCCAAGACGGACGAACCTGTCCAACAATATTAGTTCCAGGACTTGTCATCCTGCCTGGAGATACATGACCCGGGGACATCTGATGCATGGGGGAGGAGGGTTGCGGAGAGCTAGGTACTGGACCAGAGGGACTATTCTGCCAAGGGGTTGGAACCTGGGCTTGATTCATCAAAACAGAGCCCTGACCAGAAACTGCTTGCTGGTGAACCATCCCCGGTTGTGGTTGAGGCATACCAGGCTGTTGGACCATCCCCGTCTGCTGTTGCATGCCTGGCTGTTGAGCCATTCCTGGCTGTGGAATCATGACCTGCTGCTGTTGGTGTCCTAGGACCTGTCCTTGTCCCTGCTGTTGAGCTAGCAGCTGTCTTTGCTGCTGTTGAAGCTGTATCTGGGCTCGAATCTGAGCTTCTCTTTCTTTCTGCAACTTCTGGATATACAAAGCTCTATCCTGTGGATTCATATTCTGGAGCATTGATCTTTGCTGTTCTGTCAGCTGGATTGTATGTCGTTGAAGTTGGACGTTTTGTCCCCACTGCGCATTAGGGTTGGGGAGTAGCAGGCCTCTGAAAACAAATTTCAATTAAGATATTGATTGATTTAAAAAGCCTTTCAAGTTTAATTGCATATATTTTTCCATAAAGTTAGGTCAAGTTAATTATATATGGGTAGTTATATATTATGTATATGTATAAATACATAGTTAAAAATAATGTAATAATTTAATAACTCTTTAAAACTTTGTAATGAAGTACACTGTACAAGTGAACAATTTTCTAGATTCATTTTCAAGTAGGAATAAAGTATTCTTCCAGGAATTTTAAAATATTAAAAATAAAAATTCAAAATGTAAACGAAGAGGGTTTAGATAGGACAGGTTTAATTGTAAAGATATATTTAAAAAAAAAAAAAATATCATCAAAGATAGATAAAAACAGCAAAATTAACGAAAATAGTTTTGATTAATTATAAAAATGATAAAATACCTCTGGGCTAAATACTGTTGTTTCTCTCTAGGGTTCATATTACTAAACTGCTGCCGTTGTTCAGGTGTCAGCTGAGTTATATGCCTCTGAATAATCTGCTGTTGACGCTGCATATGAGGAGTCATTGGTCTTGGTTGTCCAGGCACCATCATTCTCTGCTGTTGCATCATCTGCTGCTGTTGAGCACTCCACTGCTGCTGTTGAGGTTGTCCATGAAACTGTCCTTCCTGATTCCATTGCTGTGCTGGACCCTGAGGTCCGGAGACCTGGCCTTGAGGTAGACTAACAGACTGACCTTGAAGTTGACTTTGCTGCTGAACAAGAGGTTGAGGAACACCAGGAGTTTGCTGTTGAACTATAACCTGTCCCTGGCTTGTCTGTGGATGTTGTTGTTGCTGTTGTTGTAAAAGCTGCTGTTGTTGCTGCTGCTGCTGAAGCTGTTGTTGTTGATGTTGTTGCTGCATATGCATCTGTTGCTGCTGCTGTTGCAACCGAAGCTGTTCATGCTGTTGAAGGATTGCTGGATGTGGTTGACCTTGTTGATCAACTCCTCCCTGCATCCTCACCTGTCCTCCTTGGACAGTGAACTGTTGGGATCCCTGGATCCGAACAACCTGATGGGGTGCTCCAGGTACTTGGTGAGGGGCTCCATGAAGCATTCCAGGCATCTGGGGTCTGTTAATGATTTGTTGACCTTGAACTAAAGTATGACCAGGACGGATCTGCTGTGCCATCATTGGATTCTGCTGTGTAGCCTGGTTGCTCTGCTGTGAGACCATTATACTTTGTCGCGAGACCATGCTCTGCTGTGAACCAGGAACGTTCTGCTGTAAACTAGGGGTGTTTTGCAGCTGCATCATTGAACTCTGCTGGCCAATCATACTTCCATCCTGAGCTTGGTGGCCTGCTCCAGTATTCTGCTGCTGAGGTTGACCTAGTTGTGGACCTGGCTGCTGACCAGGCTGCTGTCCTAGTTGATGACCTGACTGCTGTCCTTGCTGTTGATCCAGTTGCTGTCCTTGCTGTTTACCAGGAGGCTGTCCTAGCAGTTGTCCTGAATGCTGTCCTGAATGTTCTGGTTGTTGACCAAGCTGCTGGCCAGGATATTGTCCAGGCTGCTGTCCTGAATGCCCTAGTTGTTGACCAAGCTGTTGGCCATGAGGTTGTCCAGACTGCTGACCAGGCTGTTGTCCACCCGGTTGACTAGACTGTTGACCAGGCTGTTGACCAGGCTGTTGTCCAGGCTGTTGTCCAGGCTGTTGTCCGGGCTGTTGAGCTGTTGAACAGGCTGTTGACCGGGCAGTTGACCGGGCTGTTGACCGGGCTGTTGACCAGGCTGTTGACCAGGCTGTTGACCGGGCTGTTGACCGGGCTGTTGACCGGGCTGTTGACCGGGCTGTTGACCGGGCTGTTGACCGGACTGTTGACCGGGCTGTTGACCAGGCTGTTGACCAGGCTGTTGACCAGGCTGTTGACCAGGCTGTTGACCAGGCTGTTGACCAGGCTGTTCCAGGCTGTTGACCATTCTGTTGACCAGACTGTTGTCCCGGTTGCTGTCCTTGTTGTTGAAGAAACTGCTGTCCATGTTGTAGTTCAAGCTCCTGTCCTATTTGTTGACCAGGCAGTTGACCAGGCTTTTGTCCAGGCTGTTGACCATTCTGTTGACCAGACTGTTGTCCCGGTTGCTGTCCTTGTTGTTGAAGAAACTGCTGTCCATGTTGTAGTTCAAGCTCCTGTCCTATTTGTTGTCCTGGCTGCTGTCCTGGCTGCTGACGAAGCTGTTGTACAGACTGCTGTCCCAGCTGTAGTCCAGGCTGCTGTCCAAGCTGTTGTACAGACTGCTGCCCAGGCTGCTTTCCAACCTGTTGGTCAGACTGCTGTCCCAGCTGTTGTCCTGTTTGCTGTCCAGGTTGCTGTCCAGCTTGCTGTCCTGGTTGCTGTCCTGGTTGCTGTCCTGGTTGCTGTCCTGGTTGCTGTCCCACCTGTTGTCTTGTCTGCTGTCCTGGGGGAAGTCCTGACTGTTGTCCAGATAACTGTTGAAGCTGTTGATTGGCTATGTGATGTTGATCAGACTTCGAAATGGTATTTTTCTGTTGAGTGCTGAGAACCGAGGTTTGCTCTTGACCTAAAACAGAGCCACCAGGGCCTCCGGGGCGGGTCTGTTGTTTCATTTGGAACTGCTGAGATAGTTGATGAGGGTTTTGAGGACGGAGTTTAGTCTGAACTCCAGCTGGTGTTCCTCCCAAATGTTGCTGGACACCTGGAAAGTTCTGCTGTCTAATCCCATGTGGTAAGGTCGGCCGGACCATTGATAGTCTTGTAGGTGCTTGGAGGCGGACAGGTTGAGGTGGGCCAGGCAGACGAACAGGCTGAGGTGGACCAGGTAGTCGAGAAGCGTTAGGTGGTCCAGGTAAGCGTGTAGGTTGGGGTGGAACCGGAAGGCGTGGTGAGTTGACTTGAAGCTTACTCGCCTGGCTGGTGACTTTTTCTACTTCCTGAGATGTTACCGCAGGTTTCTCCGTTGTCGGAGCAGGTACAAATACTGGTTTGGGACGGTTCTCCGGTAGGTTCAAGAGACGGGGATGATAAAGCGCTTCCTCGCTCCTCGCTCCTGCTTTGATTGAGTCAAGAATCCAATCTGGAGATACTGGTTTCAGGTTTGGTAATGTTAATGCGCTGCTATATATTTCTCCTCCCGGCTTACTGGTCACTAAATGTGTCACATCGCTGCTCAATTCCTAAAATAAATGTTATAGAATCGTGGTCATATTTTAGTTTTATATTTAGTTAATCAATCCATTTAATCCGAACTTGCAAGGCTTTAAATTTGACAGGAATAAACCTGAAAACTTATGATGCAAAAAATTGGTTGGCTGGGTGGTGTGATGGGTATTAGAGTTAGGAAAAATCTAGATTCCAACACTGATTCTAATCAACAATTTATCCTACTAATCTTAGCATAGAATACCTTTGAAACCCTGCCCCCGTTGAAGTTAACAATTCCCCAAAGTGAATCTATATCCTCAGAATCCAGGTTTATCAAGCATATCTTCAATCCATGGAACACTCGGCTTTCAGACGGAGAAAATCCCTGAACAAAAACAAGATTTGATTGACTGATAAAAGTAAAAGTTTATTTCTATGTGCCATACAATTAAAAATCAGATAATGTAATTCATTTAAAACACAAGTTTTTTGTTAAATTAAAAAGAAGGTAAGTAACATATAAATTGTACACTGCAAATGAAAAATTCAATAAGGGTTTATTTTAGGTTGGGAGATACGAAAATATTAAGAATCTTAAAAGAAAATAATTTAGTGATTTTTATATTTATAATTGAAAAATTTAACGCTATTAATCATGCCTGTAGTGGGAGAATCTTTTTGCAGTGTAGAGACGCTAGAACCCAATCTTGAATCACTGCAGGTACATCAAGCATTTCAGTAGCCTAAACAGTAGTATTAATATCATTCCAATTTTCTGAGATCAGTCTTTTTCCTTCGATGCTTTTACTTCAAAAATTCGCAAGTCATTCTTATTTCGAACTCACACTTGAAGTATTCCGATAGAAAAACGGATGCCGTCCTGAGCTCTTGCATCAGAACTCATTTAAGTGAGAACAGTTTACTTGGATAGTCCCTACTAGTAAATACATCATTCATTTCATTGTTGAAATTACGTGGATAGTCCCTAATAGTAAATACCTCATTAATATTACTGTTGAAATTACGTGGTTAGTCCCTACTAGTAAATACCTCATTAATATTATTGTTGAAATTACGTGGATAGTCCCTAATAGTAAATACATCATTAATATCATTGTTGAAATTACGTGGATAGACCCTACTAGTAAATACATCATTGATATCATTGTTGAAATTACGTGGTTAGTCCCTACTAGTAAATACCTCATTAATATTATTGTTGAAATTACGTGGATAGTCCCTAATAGTAAATACATCATTAATATCATTGTTGAAATTACGTGGATAGTCCCTAATAGTAAATACCTCATTGATATCATTGTACTCCGGATTGACTCCAACAATGCAGTGTGTGTTGCCTCCACTGAGATATGCTGTCTTCTTAGCTCCACCAGCTGCTAGCGCTTTAGTAACCTATTTATATTTCCGTTAGAATTAATATCTTATTACGACTACTAATTAGACTTCATCTGGCAAAATTTTCCCAGTATAATTTTAATACGTACAGCCAAAAAATATTTTTTGTTGTCGTCACATTTAGCGATGATAGAGATTAAGACGTTCGGATTTACTAAAACATTCTTAAAAAAAATAAAAATATTAAGAAAAAAATACCTTTTCCAGTTGCATTTTATTCAAATTTTTATTAATTTATATTAACAATTATTTTGGATATGTTTAAGTAGGATATACATAAAATGGATTAATAAAAACTTTAGTGTTATTATTTTATTTACCTTTTCCTCAAGATCGCCGGTTGGAAAGTATTTGACCTCTGCAAAGAATCCCCCAACATGGGGGGCCTCGAGGTCGGTAGTTAACCAGACACTAATCATAATATTCTCATTCTATCTGAAGTTAGTGGAGTTTAAATTTTATTAAAGGGACTGTTTATACATTTGAAACTGAAGATTAGATACCAACTATCAATAAGGCTTCAAGTTATAAAATAAGGCTACCTTGTCCATATAAGAAGGTGAAATTGTGCGTTGTTCAAAATTTTAAAGAGAAAAAATTATTGTTGCTTTTTTCAGACTTATACAGACTAGAGAAGATAATTCCAACAATCAACTCCAGTTTTGAAACTGGCAATGTAAAACTTTTGATAATCAGTTGAACCCCAAAAATATCTGTAAATAAATATCGAACCCTTAAATAATCAGCATGGCATTTCCTTCATCAAATATGTGAACAGTCCCTTTCAGACAAGCAATATATTGCATTCTGCTTCCAATCATTTTATAACATATATATATATATATATTTAAATATTTTATACCCAGGCAAGCAAAATAAGAGCGTTAGTAAGTCTGTATAAAGATCAGATTACACCAGAGGTTTAAAGGAAAACTATTGTTATTGCAGGGTACATTAGTTCTAAAGCTAATATCCCCTGTATTGAGAATAGCACTACAGTACATTATCCAATACAAGTATTTCAAAACATGAAATAAAATAAATAAGTATAATTCATAAATTTTGTCTTTTTCTAAAACTATTCTGTTCAAGCAGTCTATGCGGGAAAGAATGGCCTGGACGCGTTAATAACATCTAAAAGATGAGAGTTTATGGCATTTATGAGAAAAGGATTGTCAGCGGCATTGTACTTGACCTTTCATTTTACAACTACAATAAACGATTCACATCAGTATCCCTTGAACCTCTAATTTAAATGAAAAGAAACAAATCTCTTACACTTTCTTGCCATGTTTTGCAGATATTCACGAGTCACTTTAAAATCGAATATTGGATTTCTAAAATGAAAGTTCAGCGGAAGTTTCATTGACAGTCCCTTTTAAGTGGAATAAAATTTAGGCAATCTGTTTCCAACACCACAGATTAAAAGTGTGTTTACACTCAAGTTACACAAAACATGTGCAACTATAAATTTGTTAATTATAATGTGCAACTTTCCTAATTTGTTCTTTGGTCTATTTTGAAATATCATAAAATTGTTCAAAATAATCAAAATGAGTGCCTAATGCCCGAATGCCACACAATAATAATTTCTTTAACCCCAGCTCACTGGCGTAGTTAATGTATAGTTATATTAACAATTTACTTGAAATCACAGAAAATTAAATTTACTCCATGTACATGTACAATGTACATTTTACACTGTATGTACGTCGTAAAGGATGCCCTTCACATGTCTGTGTTCCAGGTTCCTGTTTCTTTACATGATCAGGGTTCCCAAAACATGTTGTTCACTTCTAGTGTACGTGTACAACAGGAGCCCCTCGGTTGTCATATTTCTTATAAATCTATTTTGTTAAGGAAGGTTCCGTCCATAGTTTGCAAAACCTTTAAATGGTATATCAGTTTTAACAGCTTTAGCAAAGGTTTCGTAAGGTCAGTGCTTAATATCCGGATCCGTTGGATCCAATACTTTACATTTTGGCTTCCGGGAACCGTATTCAAGGTTCTGGCACCAACGGTCAAAATATCAAAAAAAAACTTCAAAAAAAAGTTTACCTTTCACAGCCCAAATCTGAACTGTTTACAATTCTTCTTCAGTTACCAGATAATTAAATAAAAAAATGTTCATGCCCCGGATCAGGATCATTTTATTTTTTTAGTGCGAATCCAGGGTCCGGATCCGCATCAAAATCAAATGGATCCTTATCACTACCTAAGGATATGACGGAACCAAATTAATCCGAAAGAAATTTGAAACCCTGGTTGTCCCATAGCGTTCATTTAATATAGAACTCTATAGAAATTGGACTGGACAGTGGATAATAAACATTGTAACACTGTACAGTATACAGTGTACTATACACTGTACAGTGTATAGTACACTGTGCATTTTTCGTTTTTTCTTCTAAAACTCAAAATTTGTGGATAATGTTGTAACCTAAATAAATCTTATAAAAGACTTATTTTTGAAATGTTTCTTTTTGTGTGAAAAAATCAGTTAGAAATTACAAAATCCATAGCAATATTTCATCATTAGAAGAAAGAGAGAAAACGGCAATCATTCCACTGTTTTCTAGTTATTACTGTATGGTATTACTCGCGCGCAACAATTGAATATTTCCAAGAAAAACAAATATCTACAGAATGAATAACATGTCGAAATTCGTCTGACCACAGATCTCGTCATTTCTACTGCATCTTGCAGTCGTCCCTACCCCTGTTCTGAACGAGCCTGTCCTCCGCTAACGTGACGTCCTGCTCAATTTGCTCGTCGTTGTCGATCATCCTCTCCTCCTCGTCCCGCTGCTGAACCAACTCATTCCGCTGGTTCACAACCAAAACCAGCTCCTTAAAGAAGAATATATCGTTCCCCAAAAAAATAGTAACAATTATCTAAAAAGAAACAATTTTAGCCTAGATTCGTGAAAATATTGTTAATTGACGACTTTAACACTTCAGAATTCCGAAAATTTCGGCGAAGGGGGGGGGGAATGGTGTGGATTCATTAATAAAAGCATTAATTTAAGTACCTGAAGTAATAACTCTTCTCTTTGTCGGTCTTCGTCTGTTTTCCTTCTTTCCTCCATATCAGAGTATTTTCTTAATTCCTCCTGGACATTATTCATTCATCTTGTATACAACTGTACAATGTGCTGTACAATCTAGCTATACATACTTGTCTGTTTGGTTTTTGTTTGTTTGTTTGTAATTGATAAACGTCAAAACGGCTGAACCGATCGGGACCAAATTTTTTATGAGACCTTACATGATCTCAGGGAAGGTTTATGGATGGTTAGAATTGAAAAAATGTCCTCTAAAATAATTTTATATTTCCACGAAAACAAATCGATAACAGAGCAACAATTAAAAGTTAAATAAAAAATTCCCCAAGTGTAACATAAAACAATATAATAAAGATCTATGTCTACAACTTTAACCCTGACCGACCTTCCCCTCTTCTTTTTTGTAAAATGAATGAACGTGTTCCTGAAGCATGTTTGATTTCTTCTGAAGATCGTCTTCCTTCTCCAGAATATTTAACTGCATCTGCCGCCTTTAAAATCAATATTTGAGTATTAATCAAAAATTTAAAAAGTACAATTTTCTTTAGTAAAAAGAACAATTTTCTAATCCATATTCCATATGTCTTTGCAACCTGATCGCGGAAAACTTTAACGTTTAATACTTTTGGCCTTTTAATCTAGTACAATTATTACGATATCAGGTTTAAAAGAAAAGAAAAGTATAAGGAGAGAAAAAAGAATTGAACCTTAGGAGAGCATTTTTCTTGTTGACTAGAGTAAACCATTGCTGCAGTAAAGCATCGTAAAGAAGTTGATCATCTTCCGCCACCTCGCGCAGTCGTTTGTCAAGTATCGCCGCTTGAAGATCGATCTCCTGTTGCTCGGCGTCCAACAGAGACATCTCGTTGTCGATAAACGATAATCTATTATCCTTCTTCGGTTTAGGCGTTGTACTTTTTTGTCTCATGATCACATTCGGCGATGTATTCTCTCTCTCCGGACTGATGGAGTCACATTTTTCAACTGATTCCCGCCGGGCCGCCGCCATTAAATCCTTGGCCTTCTGGCGATATTTAGAAACCGGTTTTGAAGAAACGTCTCCATTTTCTTCCTCCATCACTGTAGGAAGATCTAAACAATTAATCATTTAATCAAAAATATTTGGTTTGAAGAAATATTAATTAGTCAGGGGTGGAATCAAGGGGGGAGCTTAGTAACTAGANTTACCTGTAGCTGGTCGGTCATTATCTGTAGAACTCTAGATAATATTTTACCTGTAGCTGGTCGGTCATTATCTGTAGAACTCTAGATAATATTTTACCTGTAGCTGGTCGGTCATTATCTGTAGAACTATAGATAATATTCTACCTGTAGCTGGTCGGTCAGTATCTGTAGAACTTGTTCTAGAAAAGAGTTTAATATTTCCATCAGAGAATGACTTTCTTATTCCTATTGACGTAAATAATCTTGATTTTTTCTTCAGTTCCTTTTTCCGTTTTAAATTGTTTTAGCGTCTTTATTCGTTGTTGTTGTATTAAAAATAGGACAAGTATTAATGTAATAATGTTTGATTTACCACATTAGTTAACTGATTGACAGACAGAAAAGTTTGACTTATTTAAGAATGATAAATCGGTTGATCAGTTTGAATATTAGAGAACTGAAAGAAAACGGATTGATTGATTGATTTATGTTCCTGAACTGAAGCTTAAAGAGTCACCATTCATCTTATAGTTCTCATAGAGTGCATTGGTCTCAGCAGTTCCTGAACATGATTCACATTAAGAGGGACTGTCCAATAGTTCAAGACAAATTAGATAAAGGGTCTGTACACGATTTTTGGAAAGAAATTATAGGAAAAGAGGATAAAGCAGTGGTAAGGATCCGAATCCGTTGGATCCGCAAGATTTTGGCTTCCTGGATCCGGATACGGAAAAATATGGGGAAGAATCCAAGGATCCAAGGGGTAAAATATCTATCAACCAAAAACTTTCAAGAAGAAGTCTTTTATTTTCAAAACCTAAATCTGAACTGTTGGAAAAAAAGAGGGATTATAACAATTTCCTGATCTCTGAATGGTTCATAAAAAAGCAAAAAAAATAATAACTTGAAAATTCTGCTTTGTTCAAAAAAATTTCAGAAAGTCTTAAAGAAATGTTCTTTGTTCATGAGAATGATCCAGATCTTTTTTTTCAGTGCGGATCCAGGATCCGGATGAAGTAAATGTTCGCGACATCAGATAGAAAGGTATTTTTTTTTAAATTCCAAGGGACAGTTCAGAAATCCAATATTTCTTGAATTTATTATGTCATATATAGTTTTCTTCGTAATTGTCCAAAAAGATTGAAATTAATTATTAAAAAAACTTTGAGAATTGGCTGATTTAGGTTAAAAAAAACCTCCAAAAAATGTACTTTTCCTAAAAACAATCATTTTTGACGTTTTTTTTTTTTGCCTAACTCCGTCAATTTTTGAACTTTTTCAAAAAATTTTATGGATTTAATCTTTTTAGACAATTACGAAGAAAATTATATATGCCATGATAAATTCAAGAAATATTTTTTTTTGTTGAGAAAATTGATCTTTTTTGCGATCTGAACGTGCCTTGCACGACCACTTCCAATTTAGGTGGATCAAAAAAAATAAAAATTCCCCTGAAAACTGACATCATACAGAACGATATTATTGTGGGAAATCAGACTGCAAAATGGGTCACCCTATTTACTACATATGATACTTGAGTATACCTAGACAAGATCTGAGCTGATGAAGGTACGTGATGACCGCCAGTTTATCAGGTATCCGTCTGATAACCATATTTTCCGGTTCAAGAACCCGTGGGATACCTAGCTTTTCACCAGCCTAACAAACAAATATTTAACAGTTTATATGCCTTGATCTGATCAAAAATATGAAAGAAAACATTCTTTTTCCTTCTCTAAACGTGTTTATTTCAATGAATTCCTTCTTGTTTTTTCAAGAACAAGAAATGCGCAAGTCCCATTTGCAGAGAAACCCCAGATGAAATCAAACAATTAAACCAACAACATGTTTGTCTTTTATCTAATTCACACTTGATTAGACAAAGCTTTTAAGAGCACCGTTGTATATCAGGCATTGTCATCTTTGATGGAGGGTCATTTGAAATGTGATTTCGCTTACAGTCAAATTAACTTTCAAGTAACTGTAGACTTAAATTATAATAGGTCATGCTAGTTTCACAATGCTTCCTTTTATACCTTTATCTGATCAATGATACGGAGAAAAAAGAAAAATTTCCTCCAATGTGAATTGAAACCAAAATCGACAATAATAACTTTTTAAAGATACAAACTATATTTGAATATATCTTGATCAGAATAAATTATCCTCTATATAATAGAACAGACCTTCGCATATACGTTCCCTACAGCAGGCCAAACGGCTGGACTGAATCCAGGCTGAAATTTGTTTTGGACACTTAAAAGAAATGTTTTTCAAAATATTTTTTTTAATTTAACGGGCATTTCAGATAGTGTTTTAAATTATAGAAAATTTTGAAAATCCTTTTGTTTCGTGAAAAAAAAAAATATTTTTGGGTTGACTAAACCTATTTTTCTTTTATCATTTACCTCAAATGCAAGTTTACAGTTGATTTTAATATCATTGCTTGTTAGTTCTGAGTATTGAATGAGGGACGGATAGAAGCTGTGAATAAGAGCGCAGAATGCCAACCCGTTTCTCCAGCTTGAAGTAAAGTTTGTCACCTGCAATATAAATCATGATCAAGGGCGTATACAGGGAGGAGGCAAGGCGTATACAGGGAGGAGGCAAGGCGTATACAGGGAGGAGGCAAGGCGTATGCAAGGGGGGTAGTGCCTCTCCCTAGAACTCAGAGCTAACATACTTTTTAAATCTTAAACTGAAGAGTAAAGAATTAGTTTGCGGTTCTGACTTGGGGGTTTGAGGGGAGCCCCCCCCCCCCCCCCACCACCACAAAAACATAAATTATTATTGCAGTGCTGTAACCCAATTTTCCCTTTTAAGTTCAAAGAGTACACAGAGATTTGTTGAGTTTCCAGAATTTCATTTTCAAAAATTTCTTTACTATCTAATATAAATATTAACAAAACATATAATAAAATGTAGATGTTTTAAAAAACATGTTTTTTCTGCTAGTTTTGTTTGAAGGAGAGAAAATGTAGTATTTGCAAGGTAAATTAAATGTATGTGCAGTGTGCACTGCACATTGTACCTTTAAAGTATCTTATACTTATGCCTGATATCCAAGAAGGCAAATGTTTTGAATTTACAGTTATTTTGCCTCCCCCTAGGAGCTGCTAGGGTAGGGCAAAAAAAATTTGCCGCTTCGCGCATTTGGCCCCCCCTAAATTTATTTCTGTTTACGCCCTTGATCATGATGTACAGGGGTCCACAAAAAATAATGGAATACAAAGATGACTTTAAGCGAAATAGCAATTTATTTCATTGCAAAAAATAACTTTTAACTTTAAGAAATCAAATTATTAACTTAAACGCGTCGTCTTTCTTTTCCATATTATTCTTGCGATCACTGTACAGTGTACACTTAAAGTTTAAAATTTGAAATAGATCTTTCAAAATTCTTTTCGTTTAATATTCTTAATGGGCAACCGTACACCTGGAAGAAACTAAGAGAAAAAATGTAAGGAAAGGACAAAACATTTTTTCAGTTGAATTAATGACATAAACAAAGATTAGAAATACAAGAATTATCCTAATATTAGTATAGCATAATGGAAAATACAAGAATTATCCTAATATTAGTATAGCATAATGGAAAATACAAGAATTATCCTAATATTAGTATAGTATAATGGAAGGATATTAAAAAACTAAATAGGGAAGCAGGTTCATATTTCAAACTACTAATTATTTGTGGAAATTTAAACAAAATGATTACCTTAACGTTCTTATAATTACAAAGAATAGATTTTGTCCACTCCAGGAGGTCAGAACTAACTCCAGATCCTGGTTTCAGGTCCTGCTGTCCTGTCGTAGACCCGGAGTCAGGTTTACTAGTCTGAGAAAACGAACTTAAAGGAACAGGAGAGGTTTCAGAGTTAGTTAATCTCCCCGGAGTTCGGAACAGTTTAGTCTCGTCTGGAGTAGATTCCTTGCTGCTCCCGGAGTTTAAAGAGTTGAGGAAGGATTGTGAAGGAACAATCTCTATTTTCTCCTCAACCCTGTCAGGAGGAGGTTTTTCTGGTTCCTCTTTTATAGTTTCTTTTCTTAGCTCCGGTCTCCGCATAGAACTCCGTAGAACGGTTGGTGTATGATCCTCGAACGACATTGGATCGAAATCAACTGTCGTCGATTGAAGGAATTCCTGGGTAAAATCTCTCAATTCTTGGCTTTGGGTTTTCTGAAATTTTCTTGTTCTCGTCTCCTGGGATACAACACGGGTAGTAAACTCCGGACTAGTGGAGTCAGCTGGATCAAGTTTCTCCTCTGTAAAGGAAATACTCTCTTCGAACTCTACGCTAACACTTCCTTCTCTGTTATTACAGGTTTTTGTATCATTCCTGGCACCATCATTAACTAGGTCATTAGCAGGGGTCGACGAGAATATGACGACAGGAGGGTTCTGAACGGGTGTTTTTAATATTTCCTCTTTTTTTGTGGTGGTTGAGGAAATGCCCGGGGTCATTTCCCTGGCAGGGATTATTGAGGTGGGTTGGGCACTGCCAGGGGTCATATCCCGTGCCCGGACAGGGATTATTGAAATATTATTGCTGGAAGAGGAACTGTTAGTTTGTTTGAGTAAACTACTGGATTCTGTAAAGGTTTCAGTCTCCTTGAGATTGAAGGATTTTAACTGCGAAGTAAAATTGGATTTAATTTCACTAGTTTCGGTTTCTTTAAATTTAATGTTTTCTTGGTTCATAGTTTCCAAAGTACTGACGATTCTCCGTTCGGAGTTTGTATAATCTGAATAGGTTTGGGATGAAGAATGAGGAGCTGAGCTCCGGGTAAAGGATTCATCTTGTTGTATCAAGGTCCGGACTGGAACTAGTTCTGGGTTAAGGTTGTCTAATTTCTCACTCATACTCTGGATTGATTTGGTCAAGGATTGGAATTCACTGACTGATACTTTCACCTCACTCGACTCTGTATTCAAGCACTCTTATAAATGAGAAAAAAGTTCTTCGAGCTCATATTTATGTAATTTTTAGTCAAGATTTTTTTTAATGTCAAATTACAAATCTAGGGGAAAATTAATGATCTTAGTGATTTAACAAAGATTTCGAGAGGAAAGCTTAAAATCTCAGTAAAATCTAAAAACTTGGATGCTACCTTTGCTATTGCTAAGTTACATACAATACTTTGGCTAAATATTTAAGAAACAGGAGTTTAACAAAGAGACCAGTGACCAAGTAAAAAACAAATTTATAACAATCATGTTAACTATCCTTTCCATTAAGAAACAGAATGCCTTAAAAGAAAACGATTAATAAAATTTTTAAAAATAACATAAAAATGTGTGTTTAAATGAACTTGACAAGAACTGTTTTGTGTTAATGGGTTTAAGGAGTGGTTTCCTTGTTCTTCTTCATCTTCTTCCAGGGTCTCCATATCCGCAATATCGTTGGGAATAGTGGAGTTACTGACCAGGCTCGCCAAACTTCTCATATCATCATCCATAGCCTTCCCTTCCTACAAAATCACATTTTTAACAGTGTAATATAACTATAATACCTTCCCTTCCTACAAAATCACATTTATAATAGTGCAATAAAACTATAATACCTTCCCCTCCTACAAAATCACATATTTAACAGTGTAATATAACTATAATACTTTCCCTTCCTACAAAATCACATTTATAATAGTACAATAAAACTATAATACCTTCCCCTCCTACAATATCATAATTATAACAGTGCAATATAACTATAATACCTTCCCTTCCTACAAAATCACATTTTTAACAGTGTAATATAACTACAATACCTTACCTTTCTACAATATCACAATTATAATAGTGTAATAACAGTGCAATATAACTATAATACCTTCCCTTCCTACAAAATCACATTTTTAACAGTGTAATATAACTATAATACCTTCCCTTTCTACAATATCACAATTATAATAGTTTAATATAACTATAATGCCTTCCCTTCCTACAATATCACATTTATAACATGTAATATAACTTCAATACCTTCCCCTCCTTCAATATCTCAATTATAACAGTGCAATATATCTATAATACTTTACCTTCCTACAACATAACATTTTTAACTGTGTAATAAAACTATGATACCTTCCCCTTCTACAATATAACATTTATAATAGTGAATTATACCTATAATACCTTCCCTTCCTACAATATCACAATTATAGCAGTGTAATTTACCTAAAATACCTTTCCTTATTACAATAACACAATTATAACAGTGCAATGTATGTAATGCAGTGTAAAATATAACTTGAATGCCTTTCTCTTCTCCAGCAATTTCTATAAGTGTAAAAAAAAACATAAAATTCTTTTTAAAATATATTATGTTTGTGTAAGAAATATCAAATCAAATCAAATCATTTATTTCTGCAGAAAAAAACAATATTTACGAATTAATTTTTAAAAATTACAATATGTAAAATATTATTATGAAATACAAATAATACTCAAATCTGAAAAGGAATCCGATATAAACAAAATATATTCATCGAAATGATAAAAGAACTGTTTGCATACCTTGTTCGATGTTCAGTGTGTCGTGAATAGTATTTTTGAATCTCGTTAGTAATTATCAAATAAAGAACCAGGGAAAACTTAAAATGCAAAATAATTGAAAATCATGACGACCTAATGTCAGTATCAGGATTGAAAATTATTATCTGTATTTTCTACCTTTAAAAACTCGCTAGTAAGTGTAAACACAAGGTAGCAGGCTGTCACTTTCTTATTTAGAGGTCGTAGTTTAACCTGAAAATAATAAATTTTATAATTAGTAAATTTTTTTCTTTTAAACAAAAATTGTCTTGGTCTGTTTGTTGTTTTTTTGTATTCAACCAAAAAGTCAGAACCAATGAAGTCCAATTTATTCGTGGATGCTCATGCTCATAGTCATATGACCCCAGAGAAGGTTTTTGGTCGGCAAGAATTAAAAAAAATTTGAGTTTTACAATTTATTTTTAATCCTTCCTGAAAACAGGAAATTAACCAACCTTTAGATTTTCCTGATGAGGTATTTGTCGTGCATAATCCTTGAGGTTTAACCGACCCTGAGCAACAGGTTTCCGCTTCCCGTCCTTCACGTCCTCCAGGATAAAGAACCAGTCCTTGTTGTCGTATTCCTCCTGACGCTGGTCACGGAACAGGGTCACCGTAATCTCCTGACGATCAACAGCAATATAACTAAGCTTTTTCATGATTATAAATATTTCATTTAAACGTAAATGATTAATATTTCCAGGCCAAGAAAGATTGAGGAGATTGAAAATAATAATACCTGTAATAAAATTAAAATTTCGAATTTAATTTTACAAAAATTTATTTATTTTGTTCAAACTTCAAATAAAAAGATTCCACGGACGACGCGCCGGACATTTCAGCAAGTATTCAATAAAAAAATAGCTTAATAAATATTATCTAGTTTTCCTTATTTTCTGGAACAGGCCACACGCACATTCCGATATATGGAGATTTCATCGTCGGTTCCCAGGTCACCGGCTCAGCAACTATCCGCCGACCTCGCCTGCAACCAATTCAAAACATCTCAAAGATACTTTTAATGCAACAGGAACGTAAGGATTCTAGCAAACAAAGCCAAATTTCGCGAATATGATTTTTGAGACCGGAAATGGAATTACGCGTAAAAACACAAAAATAAATAGATATTGATTGTATGTTTGTTGATTGAAATTGAATGTAGTTAATTTAACGTCATATTATGAAGGGGGTGCAGTGTGATAGTTTTGGATGAAATAAATGTCTCAGAAGAGAAACTTTTGATTGTAACAAATAAGATTTTGAACTCAATATCAAATAAAAAAAAATCTTTAAAATTGAAGTTTATCTCCGTAAACTAAGGAAAGTTGACCATTCCTGTCATGAGATGTCCAAGTTTAAGCCGTCGAAGGCAAAGAGATTTAGCATTAAAAAGGTTTGCTCTCAAATCTCACATCTCTAAACATTTATTCATACCTGGTAAGATGCTGTAAACTTGTATTTACTCGCTCGTTTGTTTATTCGATTCAGTCTCTTCCAAACCGACCCCATTTTATCTGCAATTATTCATTACATGAATTAATATAATTTATCATGAATTAATTCATTTTCTACGATTAGTTTACATGGGAGATAATAGTTGACACAATAAAGGGAAAAGAAGGAATTAATCTAAGTACAATATTGGGAAATATGCAGTAAGCACAAATAAAAAAAGTGGAACGAAAAAATTCATAAATAATTATCACTTGTCTCGACAAAAAGGAAAACAAATAATTGAATAAATAGTAATAATAGAATTCCAATACTAACTCATTTAAGGTGTTTTTTCAGTGTGAAATACGAGGTGTTCATCAATTTGATGATTTATTGATTGTGTGATTGCTCTATTGATCATCTGAAAGTACTTTCATGTCCAAGATTGACTGAAATAAAGAAATTAATTTGTCGTCAAATTAGTTGAATACCAATATTGCGAAAATAAATAGAAGAAAAAATTATTATTTGATCACATTGTAAATAATTGATTAAATTCTAAACTGATTGATTTGATAGGTCCTAGATCCATTGATTAATCGTCTTCATAGATGGCGTTGATTTTGTTTGGATCAGTAAACCTGGCAGTTAGAACATAGAAGAGAGCAGGAAGAGGAACCAATCCCAGCAAACCAAACTGGTAGGTATCCTTAACCCAGGGGATATATTTTTTCAAGAATTATCTCAAAGGTGGGATATTTTCGATTATCTTTTGGAAAACATGAAAAAATAAACTTCCAATGACAATTCAAACTTTCTTATTCAATACGTTTAAAAAAATACATTTATTTCCCAAATTCAGCGAATAAGCCCAAAATGAATACGTAAAAACTAAACATATCGGGGAAAAGTATTTTTTGTAGGGTGGAAAAAATGATATTTGGAGAAAATATATATAAACCCCTGCCTTAAGCTGAGTAACTGCAATAATGCCATAGGCATGCAAACACCAATGTCCCAGTAAAATGACGAGGTTCCTTGTATCTTTGACTGTAGAGGTGACAAGGGCTACCAGGGTCTGATCTAGCTTGAAAGCTAGGTGGGCAGCACAAGAGATTAAACTCAAGATTATTATTATGTACGAGAAACTGTAGTAGATGAGGCCGCCAAGCAGGGCATGCAGGAGAGCATAACCTGGCAGGAAATATAAAGCAGCGTACACAGAGTTCCTACCACGGCCAGGGAGGAACTTGCTGGACAGGCAGGGTCGCACTACCAGCAGGGCGAGTAAGGAGAGGAAGTAGAAAATAAAGACGATTGAATAAAGAGGGAAAACAATCTCCTGAGTACAGTATAGCTTCTCCTCGTAGTTTGGAACTGGATTAAAGAATACAGGATACCAGTCAGATAGCCTAGTTACAGAACAGGAGTAAAGACTAAGCTGACCAACGGGCTGTGAGACCAAGAGAGCTCCAAGTGCAGCAGCCGCGGTTTCCACCAACGCCGAACCGTGGAGAACAAGAATGTCCAGGGTAAATCGGTTCCGTTTAGCGCTGTAATCTATAGCTACCCAATGAGAGAGAAGGGAGGTAACAACTATAAACGCAAGATAGAGTTGATCATAAAAAGAAGGATTCTGAGTACAGGGGGAACATAGCGAGGATTTCTCCGGATTGAGAACTTTGGAGCCTCGAGGACAGGAACCACAGGTACTGTAGTTACCGTCACCAATTTGAGTTCTCCCACAATATCTGCCAGGACAAGGAGCAGGATAGGAAGCAGTCCCTTTTATCCAGGTGTACCCTGACGCTTCACTTGGAAGATAGAAGCAGAGTCCGACCAAGAACCAGATTTTCATCATTCTTTCATTTTAATCTTAAAGAAGATAGAGTAAGTGTAAACCGGTAATTTCCTGGAGAAAGATTTTTAGACCCCCCCATCCAAAAATCGTTCTCTAGAACAGTCCCCGTAAATTAACTATAATTGACAACTAGATATTGTTGTGAGGATAAACGCTAAAATGTCTATGAATAGAGTCAAAAGAAGTCTTCTCCTACCCTTCTTTATAACGGTAATCGGTATAATTTGCGATAGTATAATTCACTTTAATGAGATCTTTATATTTATTATATTAGTATCAAACTCGAATACTAATAAATTATAAAACAAACAAACTTGCCTTTAGTGTAATCTACGAATTCTCAAATTAATATTATTTGACGATGTAAATTCTATATTTTTTACGTGAAATTCAAAAAATCTGATACGATATATCCCTTACTTTGAATTGTTTAAGTAAACAAATATTCACAAAAATTGCGACACCCCGCCCGAGCGCAGTAGTTTTGAATGCCGCAAAACAAATTTGTCTCTAGAAACTTATAAAGACGAGCTAGATATAAACACAAGATGGCGGGAGATCTTCAAGCTCAGTTATTCATCAGCTGACCTTTAACCGCAGAGTAATAATGTAATGAAAGTGGAGCTTTCGTATTCATATTTTTAACTTTACGTTTTTTATTCTATAACTAACATCCATGTTCTTAAATTTTGCGCTAATTTTAGGATTAACAGTCTACAGTCATCACTTTATTCACTTTTTATATACACTGAAAGAATCTCGCCTTTTGATGCAAATAGAAATAAAGGTTAATCATTCAATCAATCAGATCTTCCCAGTTCCCAACTCTATATAACTTAAGGTTCAAAATGGCTACTGCTACACCTACCACTGCTCCAGTGCCTGCTTTTAAGGAAGAAAAGTACGAGAGGATTATTCTTGAAGCAAACCCTCAACAAGAACAAGAAATAGAGCAAGCTAAAGGTGTAGTATACGACATTTATTTGGTTTAAATCAGATATATTTACATCACGTGCAGGTTTTGCCTTAAGTGTCCCAATATCAAATGATTGCTCTGAGCGCTTAATGTTTTTGATGTCTTATTTGGATTAGTATTTATTCTTTAAAAGTTTTGTTTTACTAAAAGAAAACGAGTCATGATCTAGAAAAGCTAATTTTCTAGTAAATTATAATTCGATCCCTTACCTATAATTTTATATTGTTTGTTTGTTTATAATCTTCCTGACAGAAGCAATCTCAAGGAATAATAATTGACTTAAAACATTTTTTAAAAAGTAAATATTTCCAAATTATCTTTTTTCCATCTCATGATCTGTGTTCGTTTCCTTTTGTCCATTTGATAGGCCAATTTTTTTTAATGATCTTGTTTGTTTATTTTCTTGGGAGGTAGGAGATTGTCAGGTAATTTGTGGCAGGGTGAGATCAGAGGTAGATTAATGTAGAGATAAATTAAAATTCAGGGTGTAAAGGATGGTGGATACACAAACACAAATAAGCTAATAAAGTTTCATTTTTTATTTATTTATAATATATCACATGATAAATAACTAGATTTTTTCGCATTTAAACCTCTCATAATTCTCAAGCTAAATATTATTTACTCTTTGTCTAAATATTTTTGCAGATTTAGTTTCTTTAAGGTCAATTTCAATTGGATTCCACAATTTAGGAAACATTGTTTAAATTTCTAGAGTTGTTGGACACCATCCTTTGTTGTTTTCTCGATGTGGACGACGAGAAGTACGAAGAAGAGGAGGCCAAGGAGGGAGAGGAGGAGGAGGGAGAGAGTCCTTATGAGAAGGATGTTGAGAAACAACGTGAAATGAGCAGCAAAGTTCTTCCTAAGGTGAGTGCTGGGACTTTTGCTGTAATTTTAAGTGTAACACTCCATTTAAAAAGTAGAATTCTCAATTCTAAACTGCGTTAAATTTTTATTTTAACAGTAATATGGTTGATGTTAATGTTAATGCTGTCATTTTATCAACATCCATTTAAAATAAAATAAAATAAAATAAAATAAAATAAATAATGATTTATTGAGAAAAAATCAAAAAATGATTATCATTCACGCGCAAATAATAATAAAATAATAATAATAATAATAATAATAACATCCATGCCTGTTGTAAAAATTCACTTTTATTGAGAAACTACAATTGAAAATAATAAATTATGTAAAATTAAAAATATTGCTCTTTATTTCATTAATTAAGATTAAAATGCTAGTAAAAATACAGGTTTACTTACCTCTACGTTTTCCTATTTTCCTTAAACTGATAAGTGCTTTTTTATATAATTTTTTTTTTAAGTATTAGTTACTAACCAAAAGATATGTCAGAAATTATGATTTGTCCCAAATTAGGGCTCTGAAATCAATTTCCTAAAATGTAAGGTAAATAAAAACACCCCTTAAACAGTAAGAACCAGAAAACTGTGGAATAGGATAGTCTCAAGTAAAGGTTTAAAATAGTCAAATGAAGATGAAACGAAAGAATTCAGCTGTTTGCAAAATCAGTGAATTTTAAGAGCAAAGATTGTCCAAGATTAGAGATAATGCATTAGGAATTTATCCGAATAGTGTGTACGCTCTGTACACTTTTATATGACGTCATTGGCTGCAGTATTGGTTTTAAATTCAAACAATCAACATTAAAACAAATTAATTATTTGTAGGTACTTGTAATGTTAGGAAATTAACGACACGGTTATAAACTTCTAATATTGTTTAATCATGTAAAGGATACTAGGCTTTTCTATTTCAACTTTTAATTGTGGCTTGTGAGCATCTTCTCTTTGTACAGTATA
The DNA here is from genome assembly GCF_000591075.1 of Eurytemora carolleeae. Classification (NCBI taxonomy): domain Eukaryota; kingdom Metazoa; phylum Arthropoda; class Copepoda; order Calanoida; family Temoridae; genus Eurytemora; species Eurytemora carolleeae. The sequence goes on from NW_019396488.1 coordinate 65,788, forward strand.
AAAGAAAAACAAAAAAAGTTTGCGGATTTCATATTTTTTCGCGCATTTTCAAAATTTTACCAAAATAAAAAACTTGTAAACACAAATTTTTGAAATTTTGATCATTCATAAACCTTTCCTGGGGTCACGTGATGTCATACACAAAATTTAGGGCCGATCGGTTCAGCCGTTTTGACGTTTATTGAATACAAACAAACAGACAGACAAGCCAAATTTATATGTGGAAGAAGCTCTCCTGCTAAAATAAAACTAGAATTGTGATAGTTACGCATCTCATTTGTTTGAAAAATACCAAAGATTTTAATACAAAATTTGTTCTATAGTTTTCAATTAGTTTGAAGCAGAGTTTTAGACCCCCCAAAAAACATTGGATTGAAGGGGTCCAAAAATTGCAAACCAAACATTGCAATATGTTCCAAGATAAAGTTTATCTTCAAAGATATTTAAGTTATTTAGTTATAATGGCAAAATCTTTTTAAATTATAGAAAAGCCGACATTCTGTGGCTTCTTAATTAAACCAATTGAGGCGTCTGTTTTGCATATGAATCCCAATGCATACTCTTTATATTACCAAGCTCTTCGCTATAAATAAATAAAACTATTTACGTTGTAATAAAATTAAATACACTTAAAAGACTGCTTTAATGTCGTCTTCCAATTCTACAGTTTTCTGGTTTCCACTAATAACATAAAACTATGAAAAATAAAATTATACCTAAAAAATCAAACTTTATATTCAGGGATTTCCGTTCAATGCTTGTCTCTCTATGAAAAGCAGTGAGGAAGAATTAACTACAGCTCTGGACTCGCCCATTTTTAACTCATACAACGGTCAGTGTAGAGTCAGTACAATAGGCACTTAAAACCTACCTTTTATCAAACTTAGAGTGATTATTCACGTATTTCAAAATAGACATAATACCCTAATTTTTAAATTGGGAAAAACTACGACATACAGGGAATTTTGCCGATTTTTAACAACTTCAGGAATTTTTCACAGTTATAAAGGTTGAACACGGGGGAAATCTCATGGGAAATATAGATTTGATAGTTTGCGCGAAAATATGCTTGCGGTGAAATACCTAGTCTGAAGTGTGGGTGATATGCACAAAATTCTCTGTTAAACTATAGAGAGTCTTTTAGCGGAAAGATGGGGAAAATATGCTTGCGGTGAAATACCTAGTCTGAAGTGTGGGTGATATGCACAAAATTCCCTGTTAAACTATAGAGAGTCTTTTTATAATTAGTTAACAATCCCCTAATTTTGTATGCTAGGTGCTGTGTACTGGAATGAGTGTGGACGGGATTTTATCGTGGATCCGAACCAGCCCAAGGAGAACTTTCAGCCAGAGAACATGGCAAACCTCGTCTACCACAGCCTGAAGCCGATCATGTAAACTATTCTAAAGATTTTTAGAATGACTGTTCACATAATGTTTAGTGACCCTCCAATTATTGAGTGACATGTCTGATTCACAATGGTACCATTGAAATTTAACCTTTATCTGAGCAACAACAAGGCGACGTGGTTTTTCCGTTTTAAACGTGTTGAATTCTAACAACAATTTAGTAGACGTAATTGGAAATAGTAAATTTTAAGAGAGAAAAAAGAGGATTCAGGCGAAGATTTTAAGTTTACTGTACCGTTGTAAATAACGTTTACAGTCCCTTTAATCTTTCATAGGAGCCTGGAATAAAATTTTTAATTGCTTATTAGAAATGATTTGAAGATTGCAAGTAGATTTAAACTTTAAAAAAGGAAGGAGATAAGGGGTGTGCCACATCATATTATATTGTTTATAGCTCTAAATTGCGATTTTTGAAATATTTTGAAAAATATTCATGAGCTGGTTCCAAATCCATTTATTTACATGATTGATCTTTAATCCTGATCCATATCAAAATTAAATGGATCCTTGTTTCCTTAGCACTGCTGACTTGGATTGTATTCTTAGTAACAGGGGTGAAATTTTCTCAGTTTTTAACTTTAATAATTTATTTAATTAAATTTTACAATATTTTTAAATTTCAATATGATATCAGATGGAAACATTTTGAGACTTCTATATTTCTTGTTTTTTCATTCTTTCTTCTTGATCTTCCATTCCTTGTCCATCCTTCAATCATACTTTGGCTAATTTTGAAAATAAAAATAAATGAATTTTTTGGATGTTTTCTGCAGCTAGCCAAATTGCAGAGGCAGAACTATTTCTTGGAGCCCTGTATCTATTTTCTTAGTATATCATTTTCCCATCGTCGCGCCGGCAACCCTTTGAAAATTATTTTTTCCCAGATGTTTTTTTTAGGGTTTTATTCAGTAAATTGGGAATCTAAAAGGATGAAGAAAAAAAATTTGCTTTTTGATGTTCAATTTTTCTCTTTTTTCCGTTGGGAATTCTTGAGAATATATTCCCCTCTATATTTTAATATATTTCTATTTAAGGATTCACCCTGGCGGAGATAAGAAATTAACCATCAAGGTAATTGTTTTGGATTAAAATTATTTTCTTATTCTTCTTTTTTATAATGGACTCTGTCGGTAAAGGTATTACTTGATCATCAAACTCTAATCTTCTTATCGCTTTATCTTTACACCCCAATGTTGTAAATGTAAGTTGACTTTAAGATGATTAGAAACGACAAAATTGTAATTTTGATGATGAATTAGTCCTAATTTCGCGGATGTCTGTTAATTCGGCGGATTTCTTTTTCTTTACCTTTTTACATTTAATAAAGATCCTATATACTACAGTCATAACCAGAAAGCCGCGGAATAAATTGACAGTTAATCAGGCGACTTTACATATGTATCTCTGGTAATGTTTTGCACAATAAAAGCAGACCACATTTTGACATTTGACAGGACTAGGGCTATTTTTTTTATTCATTAAATATATTTACAAAATTAGATTGTAAAGTCTTATTAATTTTTAACTAATTCTAGGTCTTTCTGAAAACAAAGAATGTCACAACTATGCATTAAAAGGAATATTCTTGAATTTTGAACTTGGTTTGGAAAAACAGCTGAAACCTTGGGAATCAGCTGCGTTCACTAAAATTTGGTTCACTAAGCAAATTCTTCTCTTTTTTTTAAATACTTAAAAAGTGAAAGTTCTTTTTAATGTTTATAATTAGGACATATTGAGCAGAAGAAACTTTTTATGAAGCCACTAATATATATATATATACATGGATGCTTGTTTCCCTTAATATTATTTGTTTGTTTTTTTCTCTCTCTGTTTTATCTTGTTGAGAAATATTACAAACAAAAAAATCTGTAATCCAGGGAATGTGCGAAGAGATTGGAAAGCTGAACTTCAACGCTGGAGAACACGTTTTCCTGGAGAATATAGAAATCCAGGTAACTAAGAACATGGCAGCAGTGCTTAGGAACTGCAATCCTTGGGCCGAAATTTTAACAAAAATCTAAAAATTATGAAAAGTTTCCTCATCTCTGAATGGTCTATTATGGTTTAGCAGGCATTAATAAATAAGTTACTAACAACACTCCGCCTGGTTTTGTGGATATTAAAGTGATAACCAGAAAACCGTAAATTTGGAAGACGACATTAAAGCAAAACTGAAGTCCATTTGATGTTCTTACAAAGCAAATAGTTTTACTAGTAAGTTAGTAAATTACTCATTCGGTAAAATTGGCCTGTTTACACTAATAATTGGTTTTTTCTCATGCTCATTGGACTATGTAAAGTCGAACTTAAGTTTAAAAGTCGACCATTATTCCAGAGTTTTCTGGTAATCACTGTATATCACCAAAACATAAATCTTACATTGTCTAACACTTTGTAGTTTGACGGATATGTTAGGTGGCTTGATGTAAATTTTTTTTTTAATTGAAAATCAAGCTTTTTCCAAAAATAGGCGACAATGATTTTTACTTGTTACTTTATTTAACATTTTAGTAATTCAGATCCTGCAACATATCAATTGTTTATTCGTGTATTTGATAGCTCCTGTAAAATCGGAATTTTCCATGCATGGCCCGAATGAACATCAAAATGTTAAATTATATTGTTTCATAACTAACGTTTTACTCTGATCAGACAAATTTACGAAACAATAAAATTAAATTTTATTTTTACGGATTGGCTGACCCAAAACAAACATAATTGTGTACGACGCTCGATTCGTTAATTATATACAGGGTGTCCCAATAAACGTGGAATTGGGAATTGGGTGACGAATTCAAGATCGTCTTTGTTAAGAATTAGCATTGTAATTTAAAACGCAATAATCTAATTTTGTCTGCCAGAGTTTATTTAATGAAATGGGTGCAATACTGTGTCCGTTATCTCTCTGCAAGATGAATAATGCAGAGGGACATAATTTCTGTATTCGATAATTTTCTTCTTTTACTAAGAACAACCGTATGTAGTCAAAACATAAACAAACAAAATGTAAACATAGCAGACGGAAATGCTATGGATTACAGCTTTCTCAGGAGGTAAATACTAAATCAAAGAATTGTTTAAAAAGACGATATCAAAATCGTCACTCAATTCCCATGTTTATTGGGACACCCTGTATCTAATTACTTAAAAATTAATTGTTGAGTCACATTGATATCTTTTTGCAGTAATTAACTTTAATTATCTATTTTTAGCTTCGTGAGATTGATGATAAAGAAGTTATGGTGATAATATTCTACACCGGAGCCTAGACTCTTCATTCCTTACAGACAACCTCAAAAAATATGTTTAATGTTCAATCTGGACGCCCCCCTCTCCATACCCATCCCCTTTTATATCCTTGTTATACCAGTTTATTAGGCGTGCCAGGATTCTTGATTGATTTAAAGTTGAATTTAAGTATTTTGGCACTCCGTCCCAATCTTATCCTTTGTTTAACTTTAACCTACTTCAACCTGCCAGCTTCTATTTAGAGCTGGGCATCGTATTAGAACACTGTTTTTAACTTTAACCTACTTCAACCTACCAGCTTTTATTTAGACCTGGGCATCATATTAGAACACTGTTTTTTAACTTTACCCTACTTCAACCTGCCAGCTTCTATTTAAAGTTGTTTATACGTTTTGCAAAAAAAATTTAATCATAAACATTTCAGCAATCCTTTCAATTTTTTTACAGTTTAAAGTTATACACAACATAAAAACATCTTATTGTTATTTAATAAAACCTAATTTTTACAATAATGCATTATCAGATCAACTACCCCTTCCTGCCAGTCACTCCCTTTAAAACACCCCAGAAAATTATGTACATTTTAAGTTTAATTGTAATATCAACCCTGTTTTCCAATATTCTACCATCTTCCATAAATTACAGAAATCTGTTCGGTTTACTTGTGTTAAGCAAAGTACATACGATATCAGCACTTTCTTTGATTCATAAAAACTCTTACAAATATTGATTTCATTTGTTTTCAATCCAAATATAAAAAGATTTTCATAATTTGTTGACAATTGGTCAAATTGAACTCATTATCACTGATGATGTGATGTGTAATCCCTGCAGTACAATACTACCTGCAACACAATAGTGTTCATGGTGTTCTCCCCAGTCCATCCACTCAGTTAATCAATTGAAATTGATTGATTAGTTGATTAACTGATAAATCGATTAATTAATTAGTTGATTGATTGTTAGATTGATTCATTTATTGTCCAAGTAAACCAACCTGGTATAAATCTTCTTGTCTATTACACATGCAACACAAAGTATTAATTAACGTGTGTTCTACAATTATCTGGTTTTATTATCCTGTAATTGTTCCAGTGTGATCATATTGCCTTTACTCGTAGAGATGGGCACGTTCGACTTTTTTTTTAATTCGTTCGTTCGTGAATGACCAATTTTGTTAGTCTTTTTCAATCGTTCAAAAAATTGATGTCGTTCGTTCTCAAAATTATCGTTAATTTTCCATTTATTTCGTTCGTTTTTTTTCGTAAATGATATTTCAGCAAAAACGTTCGTTTGGTAATAAAAAACTGTCTTTTTAATATTTGTTCGAAAAAGTCGTTCGTTCAGTAAAAAACCATCGTTTGTTTAAAAATTTGTTTTAAAAATTGTTCGTTCAGTGAAAAGAAGCTATTGCTATTTTTCAAATCTTTTGGGAAAAAATTACTTTCAGTGTAAATAACTATGGCTTTTTAAAATTCGTTTTAACATACTATCATTTTCTTATTTCTCTGAACGGTCCAGTTTGCTTGTCTTATCGGTTTTATTCTTCCTGAACAACAACATTTTTCACTAAAAATTTCGCTCGTTTAAGACAACGATGCCCATCTCTATTTACTTGTACCTGAAAATACAAATAAACATACTGTCCCACAGCTTTGTTTTATTGAAAATGTTTAAATCGTACACTACAAACTAACCAGGAGGAGGTCAAATTCAGTTGATATTGCTGGTAAGACTTTGTGACCTTGTTGCTCCTCTAGTTCTAATTTTACGCCCAAATATGAGAAAGGCAAAATTTTTGGTTACATATTAGCAATTCAAAAAATTGTTTTTATCTATAGCTTCTTAATAATAGGAGTTATGATTGAAAACGTATAATATTTCGTGTTACTGACGTAATTTTGACGCAAATTTGACATACGCTGAAGGAATTAGAAATATAGATTGACATAGATAACGAGCAAACGTCATAGCAAAAATTAAATTCAACCAATATTCTGTTTTATCTCAATAAACCAGATTTTATTTAAAATATTCGATATTTAAAATGCTAACACTAAATATTGCTAATTATTTAATTTACCAAACCAAGAAATTTCTTTCAGGCAGGTTATGATTTTCTTTATTACCATAAAGTTGAATCACAGCAATGTGCCGTGTACCCAGGCTCATTTTAACTTATAGCTAACACACAAACTATTCTCACTATTTTTGGATAAAGATGTTGCAAAGTATAATAAAAGCAAACTTCAAACTAATAAAAAGTTTTGAAATCTAGGAAGTTTTATTGATTTTTCTAAGACTTTTGGTTATTACTGTATCATTCTTAGTTGAGACCATGCTGAGACTAAATTATTTCAATTGTTGTTAAAACAATAAAGGCGTACAATCAGGGGGATGATAGTTCTCTACTTGTGTGCTCAGTTAGCTGTACTGTACACTTACAACTGTTTACTAATATTGATGTACTATGGGTTAGGCCAGAATTAACTTAAAAGAAACAAATATGCAGTACGCTTTCGGTATAATTTATGGCATATACAATTAGTAAAGTATTAGCGTACATCATCACTCTATACACTATAACCTCGTTGCGTACAATATACTTCACGTTCAGTATTCTAAAGAAAAAAGTATTATTGGTTCTTAATTGTAGGTTTTCATCCAGAATACATATTTGTTAGGGAGCAAGAAGATATTGAAAATCAATATTTCTTTTGTTTCAAGTTTGTTGCGTTGCAATATACAAGGTTATCCAAATAGATTCTAGTACAATAGATGGTAACATAGAATTTGTACACTCAGTACAGCTGTTTTCTTACGTCACAAGTGTCAACTTAGTTTTTGTGTCCGACAAAATTAATAATAATAGTGATAATTTCTGAGAAAAGTGCCTTATCTTACAGTAAAATAAGTGCAATTTGATGTGTTCTTTATTTTCTGTTTTTACACTTTTTTATTTAATCTTGGAAAACAGTCACTAATGTGAGCAAATTTCGCTTTCCTTGATATATTTGACACTTGTGACGTCGTGCATAATTGGTTCATTTCTCTGTTGCTACCTATTGTACTTGATAATCTTTTTGAGGTTACCCAAATATGATGAGACTGTCTGTTTTCTAATATTCACAATTATCAACAACTGTAAACATTTGTTTCTTTGCCAAATCATTCTATGAGCCATTTAAAGACTGGGCTCATGGCAGAAGACATAGTTTAACCCTGGAATTGTCATATTGTATGTGTTCAGAGTCTAAAACTAAAGAATGCGCGAATTTTAAGTTCGAAGTTAAAAGTTCTGTAAAATAATGAATAGCTACTTAAATATTAATCTTTCTCAATTTTAAATTTGAATTTCCCGGGAAAATCTGAACCAATCAGAGAAAAGGATTTACGGAGAATATTACATAACCATCGCTAATCAGCTGATTACGTAACCAAAAAACAAAACATATTTCGAGTTACAATCGTATTTTGGGTTTACATGCAAAAATTAATTAATCTAAAACGTGAAATTTCTTTAACAAGGTTTTCACTTTTAGATATATCGTAAAGTTGAATGCCACTTTCTCAACTGAATGATGATTGAATAATAGACAAATAGGGAAAATGCAGGATTTCAAGATTTTAACCCTGTGTTTAAATTTTAACTCGTCGATTTCGGCGAGTTAAATATTTAACCACAGGGTTAAATATTTAACCTCACGGTTAAAGTTCAGGTTTAAATTAAATCAGAAGTGGCATTAAACCATGAACTTAAAATTTAAGTCAAAACTTTTTGTTCTTTAGTTTTAGACTCAGGTCGTACTTTCATTCTCCTCCATTTTGCGTATCCCTGTACAATACAGTGAGAGCCAGATAACATTGGAAAAGGAAAACAACATAAAAGCAATAATTAGGTGTGTTTGATGTTCTTATACAATGCAAATGGTTTGGATTTATGTAACATTGTTAAAATTAATTCGAAATATAAGGAAGACGATTTTTCCGACTCAAATGCTTTAGACTTTTCTCTAGATGTATGCGTACTCAAGATCTATTTCCTCCACGTAGTGCCCACAGGAGAGAGCAGAAACCTGTTGTTCCAGTTCTAGTTGATCTGCACCACCAATATGAAGTTATACATTACCAACATGAAGTTGCTGCTGATGTCTGTTTTTTTCCTTTATTAATTTCTAAACCAACCAATTTTAATGCCACTTGGGAAACTATTTCAAAACATCCGTTTTATTAAATAAATGTTAGAAATATCCATGTAGATCTCCTTTTATTTTATCATATTGACTTTTAACGTCAACAAACATATTAACACTCATTAAGTAAAATTGGCCTGTTTTCATTGCACAATTGCTGTATTTAAAATTCTGTGATGGTGATGGACCAAACCTCTGTAGAGAAAATAAAGTAGATGTTAGTTCCACATTTTATTGAAAATATATTTCGGTCTGGGTTGACCCTCGTCAGTTCTAACGATATAAAAACCGATAATAAGAAATGTTGAAAAACCACAAACAAAAAAGAATATTAAAAAAATGATCCGTGAAATGGACAAAAGGGAAACTAACTCAGATTATGAGATGGGAAAAAAAGATAATTTGCAAATATTCACTTTTTAAAGAATGTTTTAAGACCATAATTATTTCTTGCGATTGTTTCTGTATAATGAAGATTGAAACAAATTGACATGCTTATATGTGTATGAGTATAAAAGGGTTTCCAGCGAACGAAACGTTTCGCGAAAAAATGCAAAAAAAATTGGTTGCATTTCGCAAACGTTTTCGCATTCACGAAATGTCTGATGTCTCCTTGTCGTTCTTGAATCTAGCTTTATATTTTGTGTTATTCAACAATTGGGCTCACGGATAAATTCCCTCTTTGAAAATGAGACTTGTATTCTCAAAAAGTCTTTTTTGATGAATTTTCGCAACTTTTTCGATAAAATTTTGCATTTGTTTAAAAACTTCGGTATTGTTCGCGGGCTTTTCGTGTTTTTTGTTTGAATTATTTCCATTTTTCAAAATTTTCGCGTTTTTTCGCGAAATATTTGCATTTTTTCACGAAATTTTAGCGTTTTCTATTTTTTCGCGAAATTTTGCAAAAAATTTTTGATGGTTGTATTGCTAAATATGGGTATTTAAACTAACTAATGAGTAAGAAATAAAATTAGTGGAGTCTGATTTAAAAACCATTTTGACTCATTTTGACAAAACTTACAATTTTTCAAATTAGAAGAGTCTGCTTTAAACACCAGTGAATCATTGTGACAAAACTCGCAATTTTATTTTTCATATTAGTAGTCTGGTTCAAAAAAACAGTGAATCATTGTGACAAAACTCTCAATTTTTCAAATTAGAAGAGTCTGATCTATAAAAACCAGCGAATCATTGTGACAAAAATCACCAATACGGGTCTAGCCTTAAATGTTAGAGTAGAGACTTAAGACTATATACTTCTAAACCGTGGCGGCCGCTAAAGGAATAAAATATTTTTAAATTTTGACCCTTTAAATTGATTATTAGACTTTGGCGCTAAACTTAAAGCGTGTGAAAGTTTAAACTTTTTCATCAAACTATTTTAAGTAAGAAATTTAAGTTTTAACATTTGATTCATGTTAACACAGGATTCAAGGTTATCTATAATATTCTTTTAGTTTTTACAAAATTTAAGGAAGTATAGAATGAGTTTATTTGCAATATTATTTAAGTTCTGAACTGGGAACTTTAGAATTGGCCCTTAGTCCCGATCCCTTAATCTTGATATCCAATGTGGACGCTTTTAATTTCCTGCTTTATCCGTTCTTTTTTTCTAATTTTAGATATCCCTGCCAGTTTCCGACCAATGAGAGTTCTTAATTAAATTCCGTGCAAATTTTCAAATATCCTGGCTTCTGATTGGCTGTTCAAGATTCTGTTTACGTACTACTGGTTGAATCTACACTTTTCTGGATACAAACTAAGGATTAAATTAATCTTGAGATTAATAAAAAGAGGAGATCCAGCATTGATATCAATATCCACAATTCTGAAGGCATGACACAGGCGGAGGAGGGGGGGGGGCTTTGAGGGATAAGCTTCCCTGGATAAGTAAAAACTGTGATTTCCTGGAGGAATTTCCCCCCCCCCCCCACTGTTAAAAAATATTTAGCCACCCCACATTTGAAAACATTCCTGTATACTCCTCTGAGGCTGAGAAAGACACATTTTCAATTGATACTGTAGAAATTTTATCTTATATGATCATATAGGCTATATACGATCCTTTAGGCTATATAAGATCCTATATTGGCTATATATACTTTCTCCTTATATATATATGATCCTATAGCTAGGCTATATATACTTTCTCCTTATATATATGATCCTATAGCTAGGCTATATGACAATTTAATGACGACCAAAGACTTGAATCTTGGACGCTATATATATATATCGTTATCCTTTGTGGACACTTTAGATTTGAGAAAAAATGCTTGCTCCCTTAATTAAAGATATCCCTGCATGGTAGGACCACCATGGGATATTGAAGAGGAATTGAATTAATCCCTAACTCTTCAAAAGATAGAGATCAATGGTTAATCACGAGATTCACAAAACAAATGTTTTGACTTCATGTATGATAATACGTAGTTCGAGTTTTTTAAACCTTTGAAACAGAGAAGAGGTATTTTTTCCAGCTGTTTTGCCAAATGTTAGTTCAATGTTGAAGAAATTTGTTCAATATGCATTTTCAATGTATTATAATTTGATGTGATTGTTTAGTAGAACATATCTTCGGGGGTTATCAACTTAAATGCAAGGACAGGAATTTCTTAACAAGAAACTACTAAGCACTAATTCGAGAACTGAAGAGGAGGGGGTGGGGTAAGGTTTCAAGTATACCCCTCCCCCCCCCCTTTGCAAATAGTCCTCATCTGAAGACTCTGAGCAATTAATCTTATTAGATCTTTTTAGACATTACAGACCTNGTATTTTTGTGAATCGTAAGTATAGATTTCTTAACATCGTTTTTAGATGGAAAAGTGTTACAATCTTACAATTTTCTTTTTTATGAACCTCTTGAAAATCATCGATTTTTAAATAGTAAAACAAATATAGTTATTCTCATTATTTTCCAGAAGGCTAATTTTCTTGAAGAATATTTATTTTTTCTATATTATGGGATTAATCTGGTAAACTGCATTGGGTCATAATTTAGTTTGCTAAGATTGTAAATATGGTTTACAAGTTGCAGGTTTTTATCTAAATCTGGTTCACAATTTCTGACTTCTGCAAATCTGGTTTTCAAAAGTTTCCGTCTTTGAATTTTCAACAGCTTTTTTCACAGTTTCTTCTAGATTTGTTCCTGTAGTTGTGGAGTTTGCGTGAGATAACAAATATTTAGTTTCGAGTTCACGGGTTTCGAGTTCACGGGTTTCGTCTAGAAATCTGATTCACTTGAGGAACCCTGTAGTCAGCAAATTTCGTCTTAAAACAATTTTAATAAATCTTCCAGGCTTACAATTTGTAAGTTTATTTTCAATCTACGAACATAAATTATATAGGAACCACAAAATTGTGGTTCCTATATAATTTAAGCTCAAATTAAGATTTTCAATAGTCTCACTCAGGGGCGGATACAAGGGGGGCAAGGGACATTCGCCCCCCCTGAATTTGGAATTTTTTGTTCCTTTTTTCAGAATAGCTTCTCAATAGCATGCATAAGGGAAAGAAACCCTAGTGCAAAACAGGAAAAATATCTGTCTTAATAAACTATAATGTGTGAAAAGTTAAAAATCTAGTTTTTTAGTCTTTAGTCATTAATTTTGACTCTTTTTGAGTCTTTTAAGTCAAAAAAAATTTTCGCCTTCGGCACGATTTTTTGTTCCTAATTATTAATTTTTTTGTTCCTAAAAAATCTTGCCCCACCCCTCACTTAAATCCTGTATCCGCCCCTGGTCTCACTGGTCACATAACATGAAAAACACGCAGTGTCACAGACCATTTTACTTGATATTCTGATTTTCAAGATACTGGTGATTGCTGAAATGTTGTCTTCCCATTCTACAGATTCATAGGTCTCGCTGTAATACAAAAAAATATTTTATTTCATATTTTGCCCTTTAAAGGTAGACTAAACTTTAACAAATGAAATTTTCTTTAAAAAATCTAATTTTCTGAGTCTTGTGAGTTTCTATTCTAATAAATAGAAATAAATCCTGAAATCTTGTTGGTCTGGAACTCTAGTACATTTTAGTTGATTTGATGAAATAAAGCATTTAGGGATTAGGAGAAAAGAGAATATTTAAATAGTTTTATTAAATGAAAATTATACCCCGGCGGCAATATTTTTCGGCCTTTTTTAGAAATATTTTTTGTGCTTTATGAATTGGTCCAAGCAAAGGTATGATTAAATACAAAATTTCTTCTATTGTAAACTTAAAATCAATGAAAATTTGTTCACAATCTCTTTTTTAGGGATTAAAGATTTGACCTGAAGGTTTCAGAAACATATTAATGATCTGAAAACTGATCAGTTAAGTAATTGGGTCTGATTCAGCTCAACACTTATCAGGGATAGGCATTTGCCGAAGGAAGTTACGTGCGCTTGCCGCGTAGAATTACAAGAAAGAGAGAGATTATTTTAGGGTAAGGCTGGGTTAAGACACTTTCTGGGCGCAGCGCTGTTGCTAAGACAGGCTCGGGGGCCATGCGCCGCACATTGCACAGGCTCAGATGCCGAGCGCCGCGGCTAGAACGGGCTCTTTCTCTGTTTTATAATTCAACGCGGCATGTGCACGTAACTTCCTTGGGCTTTCTGCCTAAGGGATAAAGATAGATCTGTTAAAGGGTGTCCCACTCCGAACATTACAATAGAAAGACGACTTCAAGGTCGTCTTTGATCATTAAAACTATTTGCGACATTTATTCGGATACCTGATTTAAATAGTAAAAGTCTAAATAATCACTGACTACCCCCTAGTCCTGGCATTTTCATTTTGAAAATTCTGGTTTTATTTAATAAATTGAAATCTGAACGAAACTCGTTGTATCTCCGGTAAAACTAACTGCATAAAAAAGCACAGACCACATATTAGAAATGCCAAGACTATGAGTTTTTTTAATAAATGAAAAATAGACGAATAAATGCTACAAATAATTTCAAAGATCAACTAGAACCTTCGAATTATTAGGAAAACTGACTCAGGTTGCAAAATATTAAGAAGAAATGTCCTTGAGATGATTCCACTTCTCTTTCCCGTTATACTCCTCCTCTTCAAACTCATCATAGTCATCATACTCCTCATCATCCTAATTATTATCATTCTAATCATTATCATCCCAATCATTATCATTCGATCATTATCATGATCATAAATATCCTAATCTTTATCATCCTAATCATTATCATTCTAACTTTTATCATCCTAATCATTATCATAATCATAATTATCCTATTCATTATCGCCCTAATCATTATCATCCTAATCATTATCATAATCATAATTATCCTAATCATTATCATCCTAATCATTATCATTCTAATTATTATCATCCAGATGATTATCATCCTGATAATTTTCATCCTAATCATTATAATCCTGATCATTATCATCCTGATCATTATCATCCTGATCATTATCATCCTGATCATTACCATCCTGAAAATTTTCATCCTAATCATTATCATCTTGATCATTATCATCCTGATCATTATCATCCTGATCATTATCATCCTAAGCATTATCATCCTGAGCATTATCATCCTGAGCATTATCATCCTGATCATTATCATCCTGAGCATTCTCATCCTGAGCATTATCATCCTGATCATTATCATCCTGAGCATTATCATCCTGAGAGCATTATCATCCTGATCATTATCATCCTAATCATTATCAATATGAAATTATCATCCTGCTCATTATTATCCTAATTACAATCATCCTAATAATTATCATCATTAAGATCCCTAATTAAAACCTTCCATAACCATCCAAAGCTGTCTGAAATCAGCCAATTCAGTACCTTGTTTGCTACATGGAAGCGTAGGCAATAGATATCTTTTTTAAAACTTCTGTAAAATTCGTGACGTGATTCCCTTTTTCATTAAATCTTCAATAATAGCATAGTTTACCTCATCGTCATCAAGCTCAGTATAGGGTCTCATATCCTCTCTCATACTTGTCCTTATCAAAATAATCATTATAATAATAATAATAATAATAATAATAATAATAATAATAATAATNATAATTATAATAATAATAAAATAAACGTTATTTTTTAAATGGGATTCGAGTCAGCCCAAAAACTGTCCAGAGACAGTGGACCTAACTAAGTATGAAAAATCTAATTAAAAGGAATTGAGTTTTTGCCACAAATTCTGATTTTCTAATCTCCATATCTTTGTAATCCGATGTCCTAGACCTTAGTTATTTCAAACTACGAATTTCTCAAGATAAAATAATCTAAGTTTGAAAGATCAAAGGTTTGCACCATCAGGTTGCAAAGATATTGGGATCAGAAAATTTAAATTTGTGGGAAAAACTCAATTCTAAAACAAATTATTACTCACCATGCGTCCATTTTGTGTGATTTCCAAAGGTTCCTTGTTTGCCCACTGTGAAGATCTGCTTCAAGATCAAGAGAGAATATTTTACATTTTCCTTTATTTTCTTCTTCCTCTTCATTCCTCTTCTTCCCTCCTTTATCCTTCTTCTCCTCTCCTTCCTTCTCCTGTATTCTCTCCTTGGCCCGCCTTGTATCTCGTCTTTGCTCCAAAACACGGCGAACTAGAAAATATTTATTTATTTTCTGTAATTTTAACTTTTATTACTTATTCTTACTTTATTAAGGTTTAAGTAAAGACTATCAAGCCCCCACCCCATTTAAATAATGCCATTTCCAATTCTCAACGGCAATCTTTAAATACAGATTTCTCCGACGTCGATGATCAAATAAAGGTTTACTGAAGAGTTTCTTGAATTTAAAAAAACATTAAAAGTTTCATTGTCTCTAAAATAATGTTGCATGGGAATTAGATTTATAGATTTACTAGCTGAAGGGCACGGCGTTGCCCGTGAAAAAAAATTTTGAAAAAAATATTTCGAATTATTTTAGCCTATAACACCCCCCGGCAACCCATAAGTGTCCTCAAAATATTTCAGCCCAGCTTTTAAATTGTTTGAAAATTCATGTACAAAATTTAGAATATTATAAAAAAAGCCTGATTACAATTGATAACTTACGTTTTTTTGTCTACGCAAAGTAAAGAAGTAAAAAGTTGCTGCAGAAATTATAATTTTATTATCCTCATATTTTTACAATCTTTTGTTGTGATGAATTCTGTTATAGAAAAATAGTTTGTTTAAAATTTCAAAGTTTATACTAACAGGTTACAAAGATAAGGGGATTAAAACATTAGATTTTTTAGCGGTTAGTGTCGGTTAAAAATAAACAACAGCCCAACACAATGCTATGATTTTGTAAATATAAAAAATAAACAACAGCCTAACACAATGCTATGAGTTTGTAAATATAAAAAATAAACAACAGCCTGCAACACAATGCTATGAGTTTGTGCATATAAAAAATAATATTTTGTTCCTGCTGGGAAACATGATTTTGTAGTTGAATTCTTTCATGGCTATTAAATTATTCTATAAATATCTAGTTGAGAGGGATTTTATACATATTAAACCTCAAAACTAAACCGTCATGCAATCCAGTAATAATATGATTAGAACGTTCATGTAACTTTTTCCAGGTTTTAAATTAAATCTATTTCTCCTATCCATAATTCAACAAGGAACTGGGAAAATAAACTTGGTATAACTTTGTAGTTTCTCGTAAACAATGGCTAAAATAAATTAAGATATGGAATCAAGATATCCGTCTTGTAACAACGAATTCCCTTGAAAATTGAACAAAGTATGAACAATATCCGGTTGTTAAAAGATATTTGATTACGTATTAAAAAAAAATTTTGTTCAGTAATAACACAATTTAAAGAAAATATTGAAAAATAAAGAAATGGACGCTATTCAACGGTTCGAAATGCATCTTTTGATGTTTTTTCCTTTCTATGAATAGTTATACCCTTACCAATTTAGTTAGGGCTGAATGCATAAACATAAAAGAATCCAATTGGTTTTGAATTTAAATTTTTTTTGGCTTCATTGTATGATTGGGTTTTTGGTTGGTTTGTATCTAATGAACATTAATACCACTTCAAAGTGCGGTTAGGACCATTTTTTATGTGTTACTTTACAATCACATGAATTCTGAAAAAAAGATTAGCTTTATTTGAATTTGAAAATTCTCTTGGAACTTTTGAATGGTGGATATCAGGATTAATGCTTGATCTCCTCTTATTCTTAATCTCCAGAGCTGAAAACTTTAGAATGGGATATCCTTAATCCTGATCGGATAATAAATCTGGAGAATAAAAATGAGAGGAGAACAAGCAATATTTAATCTCGAGATTAAGAAAAAGAGTGGATTAAGCATTGATCCCGATATCCACCATTCTAAAGTTTTCAGCTCTGGTTAATAAACAGATCGAGAATCGAGATTAAGGATGATCCCATTCTAAAGTTCCAAAATCCGAAAATCCACGAAATTTGTATTGTTAAACTTTACAATGTTAGAAAATTAAGGCTTGATAAATGATGATGGATCACTAAAACATAAAATTGAAAGATTAATTTGCTAAAACTCTTGCTATTGAGGAATTTTAGATTTTTTAGGGATATTTTGCTGATGTTTTTGTTGAGATCATGTTAATGAGAACAGATTTTTTCTAAATTAAATGCCAATTACAGGGAACTAACTGTGAGGGAAAAACATGTTTCAATTATTACATCTGTTTCTGAAGGACCATTACTTTTAGTGTAATTATTTTTAATTAGAAACTATAATTTCGAAACCTTCATTATATTTTATGACTTTAACCTACATTTTTTTTGACAAATAATTAACGTTTGTTTAGAATGGAATCAGGGTCGCTTATAGGTATTTGTTCTTTTTCCAGGAGGGGTGTTAAAACTCAGCAGCTTTTTTTCCAGGGTGTTAAGCTTAGCAGCTCTTTTTCCAGGGGGGGGTGGGATTCGAGTCAGCCCAAAAACTGTCCAGAGACAGTGGACCTAACTAAGTATGAAAAATCTAATTAAAAGGAATTGAGTTTTTGCCACAAATTACTGCTTAGCAGCTCTTTTTCCTCTGAAAACCATAGATAGAAAAGTGATGTGAAGCCGGAAAAAAAAGGATATTTTAAATGCTTAATTGTATGTTTCATTCTTACAATTGAGTTATATAAAATATTTGATCTTTCAGAAGATATGTTTGCTATTTGATGAGATGTGTTAAATCTTTGTTGAGATTTCTTTGATCTTTGTTGTGATATCTTTGGTCTTTGTTGAGATATGTTATTTCTTTGTTGAGATATGTTTGCTATTTGTTGAGATATGTTTGGTCTTTCTTGAGATATGCTTTATACTTGTTGAGATACTTCTTTAATGCCGTGATAAGTTTGTTCTTAGTTTGGATAAATTTGCTCTTTGTTGAGATAGTTTTTGTTCTTGTTGAGATATGTTTGCTCTTTGTTGAGATAGTTTTGGTTCTTGTTGAGATATGTTTGCTCTTTGTTGAGATAGTTTTGGTTCTTGTTGAGATATGTTTGGTTTTTGTTGAGATGTGTTTGCTTTTTTTCTAGAAAAGTTGGTTATTTGTGGTGATAAGTTTGTTTGTTATTTGTTGAGAATGGTTTAGTTTTTCTTGAGATATATTTGCTATTTGTTGAGATATGTTTTCTCTATGTTGAGATAAAATATAATTCACCAAAATATAAATTTAAAGGAACGTTCACCTAATAATTATTAAATAATATAAATTTTTATTTTAAAATATTTGTGTAAGTATTTATAGAATGACGAAACACATTGAAGCAAATTGTTAAAATGTATGTCTATAGAATTCAATCCTATTTCTACCTTTAATCTTTCTGTATTTCAAGTTTCAATGATTTGTGAAATAGAGTTCTAAACTTTTCAGAATTACTTCGAATAAAAAATGTGCAAAGGTTGACGGAGATGAAAATGTAAACAAAAATTGTTCTTTTCTTCTTTTTCGAGACTCAATTCGATTTAATTTCAAATGTCTGAACATACCTATGTTTTGGCTTCGAACATAACTAGGATTAGTTTTAACATACTTAGTTTGAAGTTTAGTTTTGAACATCCCAACTACTTAGTGTTTGGTTTTTTGCCATACCTATGTTTGGTTTTGAACATACCTAGGTTTGTTTTTGAACGTACCTAGGTTTGTTTCTGTAGGTTTTGTTTTGAACATACCGAGGTTTAATTTTGAACATTTTTGGGTTTGCTTTTGAACATACCTAGGTCAGGTTTTGAACATACCTAAGTTTGTTTTTAACATACCTAGGTTTGTTTTTAACATAAATAGTTTTTTTCAACAAACCTAGGTTTGGTTTTGAACATACCTAGGTTTTGTTTTAAACATAAATAGATTTTTTTTCAGCATACCTAGGTTTGGTTTTGAACATACCTAGGTTTGGCTTTGAACATGACTAGGTTTTTCTTAACATACCTAGGTTTGGTTTTGAAAATACCTAGGATTGTTTTCAACATACCTAGGTTTTGTTTTAAAAATACCAAGGTTTGGTTTTGAACATAACTAGGTTTGGTTTTGAAAATACCTAGGTTTGGTTTTAAACATACCAACGTTTTTTTAACAAACCTAGGTTTCGTTTTGAACATACCTAGGTTTGGTTTAAACTTACCTAGGTTTGGTTTTGAACATACCTAGGTTTGGTTTTAACATACCTAGGTTTGGTTTTGAACATACCTAGGTTTGGTTTTGAACATACCTAGGTTTGGGCTAAACTTCACGTTTTGAACAACTCTGCGTGCTAGAGATGGGGATCGCCATGGAATGTATTTTCTGTCATTTCCCGCTACTGGTTCAGATTCAGATTCTTCGGCCGACGAATCGTCTGAATCCTCGTCCGCATTCTCCCTCAAACTCTTCCAGGGACCACCTAGAGTTTTGTAATACAGTGAGAGACTATTTGTATATCTAATATTATTATTATTATTATTGTTGTTGTTGTTGTTGTTGTTGTTGCAAGTAAAAAGACCCTCAGGGAAGGTTTATATGGACGGCAAAATTTTAAATTTTTAATTTCAAAAGAATTTAAAAAGAATGGTAAATGGCAATTTGTTTTTAGATGATGGGTGCGAAGCGCCCTCTCATTTTTAATTTTAAATAGAAAGATCACATTTCATAGCTAACAGTTCATACAAAGAGAAAAATGTTTAGATGGATTAGGTAAATCAGTTCATTTTTTTTTGTTTTTCGATTTTGATTTGTTATTTGAAGCATTTTTATAATTTTCACAGAAAAAAAAGAAAACTTGAATCTTCCATTTTATTAAAAATAGATACGCAAGTCATATATGATAGCTAGATAGCAATTTTTAAAGAGAGAATAATTGTATAAGATCAATCGATTTCTCTACGCCTTTTCTCTTTACAAATTTTCCTCTTTAAAAGAAGTTTATGCCCATAAAAATGTCTAAATAGCTTTTAAATTTATACAAATGATTTTGTTACATGTTCCACAGGTTCATCTATGAAATGTCATTTCATGAAATGCCATTTTCCCAACATCAATGAGAGAGAAATATAGGTGAGAGAAAAGGTTTAAAATCGCATTTACAACTAATTACGCGAAAAATGAACTGAGTTCTTGTAACAAACTCTTTGCAACCCATTGTCATTTGATTTGATATTTGATATTTTAAACTATGATTTATGTTAGATCAATTAATCAATGTTTAAATATCAAAGCTTAACATCATCAGGTTGCAAATATATAGGATTAGAAAATTGGATTTGTGATAAAAACTCAGTTTCTTAAGGTTTAACGCAAGGAGCAAGAAAGGCAACCAAAACTCGATTACTTATTCTTAATGAGTATTTTGTTTTTCTTTGTAATTATCTCATGAATTTGATTGAATTTTTTTGTTTACCTTAAAGCATATGTTCAATTGATCAAATATAATTTTATATTAAGGGAAATTTGAGCATTGTGTGTTTGTAATTCAATTTTATCAAGGAATTTAATCTTTTGTATTATTTTATCCATTTTATCTTAAAGGGAGTGTTTGCGAAAAATGAAAGGGGATCTAGGTACGGCGAAGAAAAATCGCTTTTGATCGCTACTAATCTTACTTCTATCTGTTGTGTCTATAAGGAGAAAATTGTTAAAAACGACTTGTAAAAAAATCAATTTCATATCAAACAAATCATTTAGATATTGAAACCTATAATCATCGAGTATTGTTCGACGCATTCGTATATAGTTAATATTTCATGACTTTTGTTACTTGTTTTATATACAATGCACTTAAAACGACGTGGTGTCTGCCACGTGTAATCATTCAAAGCATCGAGAGCAGAGACACCTGGCGGCCAACTATTTCGGCGTTTTAAGTACATTGTATACTAAAAAAAAAATATAGTATAGACGCATCAATTAGAAGTAAGATTAGTAGCGATCAAAAGTGATTATTTTTCGCCATAAGCCTATACCCCCTTACATTTTTCGCAAAACGCTTCCTTTAAGTTTACATCATCTCAGTTTTTAATAAGATTTTACCTTTGACTATAACTCCACTTCTGTTTGGTAACTTTTCTACGCATTTTTTCATAATTTTTTCCATTTCTTTGCAAATATGATTTTACTGAACATTTTTGTTTTGTTTACCATCTGATGATTTATGAATTATTTAAAAACAAATTAAAGTTCATAACCTCCAATTGAAGAGTGTCATAATTGATTTTCAATTGGTACCGTAGATTGGTAATTCCTGGTAAATTCCTGGTAAATTCCTGGTAAATTCCTGGTAATACAAAGGAAAAAGAGTGAAGTAGTTTATCGTTTATAACACTCTTTGATGGACTTAGTTAACAGTCCCTTTAATGCTATGCTGTTATTACAGACGTGACATGAATATATATTTGTAAGACTCAATTTCTTTTGAAAAGATGATGAAAAACCTAGATCTGATACACTCAACAGAAGCCAGTTGGGCTTCAGCTCCGGCATCATGGAAACCCCCAAACCAAACCAGAGTTCTGCTTCAACCAAACCAAACCAGAGTTCTGCTTCAACCAAACCAAACCAGAGTTCTGCTTCAACCAAACCAAACCAGAGTTCTGCTTCAACCAAACCAAATCAGAGTTCTGCCTCAACCAAACCAAATCAGAGTTCTGCTTCAACCAAACCAAATCAAAGTTCTGCTTTAACCAAACTAACCCGGAGTTCTGCTTCAATTAAACCAAAACAGAGTTCTGCTTCAACCAAACCAATAGAGAGTTCTGCTTCAACCAATTATTGCACATCTTCTTCGGACATCTTTAAAAAAAAGGAGTCGTTTCATCAGAATTAATGTGCATAAATATTTAAGATTATGACAATAAATGATTTTTTATAGAAATTATGAATTATAAAATTCAAAAAAATTAAACTTTGTATAAAAAATATCCAAATATTTAAGAATTGTACAATGAAGAATTATATATATATATTTCTGTTTACCGTGAGTCAAGGTGAAAACTTTTAATTGTATTCTGAGAATACCGAGTACTCTCTGCTCACCTCCCGTCTTTCTTCTGAAATACAGAAATCCGTTTAACATAACAACTACCCACTACAGAAGCATATCAGTGAACATACACCATTTTATATTAATCTATATTCTTAAAGTTTAAAATTTATCTTTTTTAATGATAATGCACTGTGATCTTACCAGGCTACATTTCTTGCAAAAAATGTGCTTTTGATTCTACTCTGGCTGGACGGTACGACTAAATGCATATACAGTACATATTGTACCGGCACGGATCATGTAACTTGTTACTAGAAATGATAACAACAGACAAGACAGACCACCATTGGGAATCGTTTTGGATTATTTCCATAATAATTCCAGTGAACATCTCATTTTTAGGACAATTGGCGCGTCTTTTCTATTGATAATAATTTTCATCTTTATTTACAGACATTTTTCTTTTGTACATTTTTAAGCAAAAACAACAAAATGTGAAAATTTTCCTGATTTTCTATTTGTTGTTTCGTACAGTTTTTAAAATTATTTTTTGAGGAGGAGGAGGATGTTTTAAATTCTGAGTAGTCATTAAAAAAGTCAAAAACAGATAAAACAAATTAATTATTGATTTACAGAAAAGTTCTGCAGGAACCTTGTTTTAATTTGTTACGGATCTATTCCATGTTTATTAAGGGGAGCATTCGCGCCAAATTTTTTCCTTTTTTTAAAATTCTCTTTGCAATATTTCTTTTGGAAAACTTAAAAGAAAACTATAAGGATGTTTAAACAAAAGTTTGAAAGTCAAAGATGAGAAAATACCAGTTGTCATAACAAAAATAGATTTTAACATATTAAAAGGAAAAATAAATTACAAACTTTAAATTGGAAAGAATTATTCTAGGGGGGGGTATTTACCCCCAGGATTCTAGGGGGGGGTAAATAACCCCAATAACCCCCCTTATTTACGCCACTGCCTGGCGGCCAACTATTTCGGCGTTTTAAGTACATTGTATTCTAAAAAAAATATAGTATAGACGCATCAGTTAGAAGTAAGATTAGTAGCGATCAAAAGTGATTATTTTTCGCCATAAGCCTATACCCCCTTACATTTTTCGCAAAACGCTTCCTTTAAGTTTACATGTTCTCCTCTTGTTTTTAATCTCCAGATTAATTAACCCGTCGGAATTAAGGATATCCCATTCTAAAGTTTTCAGGTGGTATAAACCTTTAATATTTCAAACTTAGATTATTTCACATTTGATCTATCAGAATTCTCTCAGGTTTAAGACCTTGGGTTGCAAACATGAAGGGAATAGAAAATCAGAGTTTGATGCAAAGACTCAGTTCATTATTGCCATTTTCATAAAATCATGGAATTATTCAAGATTATTGAAATGATTGTTTCTTGGTTTTTTTGAAAGGCTTCAAAATGTCTTAAAAAACAATTTTACAAAAAATTTGACGGATTTCTTTAATTTTATTTTCCAGATTTCACTTTGAAATTTAGAATTTGAATAATTATTCATGAATAGAACATGCAGTCCAGAATTCTTAAATCTGAAAATATGTAAATAAAGAGAAGAGGGTAAAATACATTGACCCTGCCTACATATTTAAATGGTGACCAAAGATTGAGAGCATCTATTTTAAATATAAAAAACTTCTCAGTGATTTATTTTGGGACCTCACAAAAATAAATTTGAAATGTGTAATTACTCTACTGAGATGATATTTTCCTATACGTCAGGCACCTCTGACCCTTTAGTAAAAGTAAATTCAACCTAAAGTCTGACCGCGTCAACCTTGATGCACCGGCTAGTCCTATTTGTGTGTCTGCTTTATTTACCCAATGTCCGGGCGATACAGTACAAACTGGTTGACCTGGATCGGAAATTCAAATGTACTACAGCTGCCCGTGACTTAAAATTGCGTTTATGACCTATTTTTTTTATATAATTCTTGGTATAGATAGTGAGGACAAAAAATAAACGCTCTGAAATCTAAAGAATCAAAATTTTGTGTACAGAGGAACATGTAGTATTTGTAACGAGACCTAGAAAACCATTTATTGAAATGATGAAAATATCCTCGATTATCTATTTAAATTTCTAAATGTGCTCTCTCTAAAATATGGATTTTATCCAGTAGAAACAAAGAACGTAATTTACAGAATTAAACAATTAAGAACTCACAAAAATATGACATTCATACATTTATTTATGCATACATATATAACCATTAAGTATGATAATTCAAAGAAGACTGTATTTTACTGGTATTTTGTATTTTTTAGTTTTTTCAAAAACCTCCAGTATATTATTTTTGGGCTGTTTTCTAAATAGAAAACCAAATATTGCTATATTTTTTATCATTGTTCAATATATAATCTACAATGTATAGATGTTATGTTATATAGAAATGCACCCCATTAGAACAAATCCTTACGTTGTGTTAGATCTACAATTGATATAATTCTGTTAAACATATCAAACACTGAGTTGGCTAAATGGTTTTCTAACAATCTGTTAAAATTGACTAGCACTGATTACTTCTCATTGGCTGTATGATATATATTGGTGATTGCTTCTAATTAAAGAGAGGAGAACTTTTAAACAGTAAAATTACACGTTGAATTATACAGGAACAAATCAAAGATGTACTTCTAACTTCCCAAGGATATTTTCCCAAGTGGCAACTTCCCAAATGTGCAATTTTCCAAGAAGTAACTTCACAAGGTCTTAGTCGCAGTCTTTGACTCCCTATAGCCTATTCTAGCTGAAGCGCTCGGCCTAACCTAACCTTTGGGAAGTTGCTGCACTTGGGAAGTCACCCTTGGGAAAATGCCTTTGGGAAAATAACTAAGACTAAATCAAATACACTTCTTAAATTGAAACTCATGTATTGTAGATATCGAGATAAATGCTTGATTATAATCTTTGGTTAATCTGCAGATTAATTTAATCTTTATGGTATTCGTACCCTGAAAGGGTTACATGAAATCAAGAGATTAAGCATTGATCCTCGAATTAAAAGTCCCCGCAGAAAATATCGAGATGAAGTGAGTAGGATTATGAGTATCCATCATCAAAAGTTCCCAGCTATGGAAAACTATGTCTGGATACCCCCCCCCCCCCCTCCCATTTGGCAATAGATATTCTATGCCAAACTTAATTAAGTTATATTATTACATATTATACATAAATACTCTGTTGCCATGATATATACAGATTTAAATTGTTGGCATATATAAATCAAAAAAAGTCAAAATAAAAACTTTCGTAATAAAGAATTTTCTTTAACGAGAAATTAATTGTATCTTTTTGAGTTTTCAAAAAAAAAGATGCGACCAAAAATTATTTTGAATCTTATGCATCGAATTTCGATCCTCAATAAGGTAAAGAAAATATTGCGGTGAATATTTTACTGTCATTTTTATCTTTATCATTTTTACTTGTGTTTGATGTATTGTTGATTATAAATAGTTTTGTCAATCTAAAGATATATCTGACATAATATGTATTTTTGGCAGGAGCTCACAACAAGAACTATTGTTCTCTTGGCAGAACAAACAAATGTTAAATACTGGAAATTCAGAAAGCTTTGCGGCACCTCTTTTAAAGCAACAAAGGAAATGAGTGTTTGCCACAAACTCCAATTACCCAATCCCTCTATCTTTGCAACCTTATGGTGTAAACCTTTAATATTTCAAACTTAGATTATTTGATCTAACATAATTCACAGTTTGAAATATCAAAGGGCTATGACATAGATATAGGGATTAAAAAAATCAGAGTTTGTGGCAAAAACTCAATTCCTTTGAATCTATTTTTAGCGCATCAAACATTATTAGCATTCAAACCAAACCCATTTCATGGACAATATCTTCCGCATTAATGATCAGAAAAATATTTAAAGGGTGCCGCTGTGAGTTGGACATACCACTCTTTAAAGGGTCGTTTGAAATTACAATCCATTTTGTTGAATTAGGATCAAATATAACTTTTATAAGTCTGAACAGTATAAAATATAATGACACAACGGAACCTTTCTTTTTTCTATTTTCTAATATTGAAAGAATAATTTCATAATGTCAAAAGTATAAGGAAAACAATTTTCTCTTTTCTTATGAAAAAATTGTTACATCAGAATCTGTAAAAGACGGGAGTGTATATTGTTGGTGTTGATACGATAATGCATACTCAATTTTCTCAACAATACAGTACTGTACAGCATAACAGTACAGTACAGTACAGTACAGTACAGTACAGTACAACAGTACAATACAGTAATGTACAGTATAACAAAACAGTACAGTACAGTTTTTAAATTCAATAATAGATAAAGAGAAAAAAATAGATGCAAATATACAAATGACATCAGAATACCTTATTAGTGCCACAAGGGCGACATGTTTCAGGTACAGTGGTAGGTGATTAAAACAATAAAGACGACAATTCTATTTAACTTTTGATAGTTAACAAGCTTTTACAAGTTTACAAGTTTACAGGTAATCAAAAACAGCTTCTTTTTACTAATATGTTTATGTGTATCCGTGCTCAGTGGCGTACATAGGGGTGCAAAATACAAAATTAAAAGGAAACACATTTAAAAAGTAACACCTGACAATGACAAAGACTAAGGATTTGTCTAAATTCACTGTTAACACAAAATTTTAAGATACTTTAAACTAAAACTTTTGCAAAAACGAGACCTCGACATATTAGATGCTTATAACATGATGGAAGATGTAACAAAGATATTCTATTTTCTATTTTTCTATTTTTTCTTACAGTCAATTAGGAATAAGGAATTGAGTCTTTGACACAAACTCAAATATTTAAACCTTTGGAACCTGATGTTGTAAACCTTTGATATTTCAAATTCAGAACATTTGATCTAACAGAATTCATAGTTTGAAATATCTAAGGTCTACAACATTTGGTTCCAAAGATAAAGGGATTAGAAAATCAGAGTTTGTCGCAAAGACTCTATTCTCCTTTATTTCCATTAAGAGATATTAAGCGTAATTTCAAATCTTGCCCCCCCCTGGCTAAAATCCTGTGTACGCGCCTGTCCGTGCTGTTTCATATAAATCAAAATTAGAATCAAAATTCGTCTTCAATGTAATGCTATATGCGACGACGACTGTTTACTGTGGTAAAATTACGTTAGAAATTCATAAAAGTGTGGAACAAGGAAGGTAAAGGGCCAAAAAAACTTCAATGAAAACAATGAACATTAACATAAATTTAAATTTCTACTTGTTATCTATTAATTTAAATATTCAACTTTTTCGTTTTATTTGTGGAAATTTTAAAGTTTTAAACTTTCAATTTGTTCAAAAAGAAAGTTAGAAATATAAATTGAAATATGGCAATTCAACACATTAAATCAGTGCAAATGATGTAAAACTAATTTTTATCTTTAGATTGGAAAACAATTAGATTGGCAATGTATTTTTAATATTTAAATTTAATTATGTATAGTATAGCAGCATCTATCAAACTTTTAACTTGGCGTAAAGGAGATTTTCAATGTATTTTTAATTTAATTTTAATTATGTATAGTATAGCAGCAACTATCAAACTTTTAACTTGGCGTAGGTATATATGGCGTTATCTATTATACAGGTTTGAGATCTAGTTGTTATCTCTTATACAGGTTTGAGATCTAGTCGTTATCTCTTAAACAGATTTGAGATCTAATTGTTATCTCTTATACAGGTTTGAGATCTAGTTGTTATCTCTTATACAGGTTTGAGATCTAGTTGTTATCTCTTATACAGGTTTGAGATCTAGTTGTTATCTCTTATACAGGTTTGAGATCTAGTTGTTATCTCTTATACAGGTTTGAGATCTAGTTGTTATCTCTTATACAGGTTTGAGATCTAGTTGTTATCTCTTATACAGGTTTGAGATCTAGTTGTTATCTCTTATACAGGTTTGAGATCTAGTTGTTATCTCTTATACAGGTTTGAGATCTAGTTGTTATCTCTTATACAGGTTTGAGATCTAGTTGTTATCTCTTATACAGGTTTGAGATCTAGTTGTTATCTCTTATACAGGTTTGAGATCTAGTTGTTATCTCTTATACAGGTTTGAGATCTAGTTGTTATCTCTTATACAGGTTTGAGATCTAGTTGTTATCTCTTATACAGGTTTGAGATCTAGTTGTTATCTCTTATACAGGTTTGAGATCTAGTTGTTATCTCTTATACAGGTTTGAGATCTAGTTGTTATCTCTTATACAGGTTTGAGATCTAGTTGTTATCTCTTATACAGGTTTGAGATCTAGTTGTTATCTCTTATACAGGNCAGTACACAGATTTGACGCATGAGATATGGTGGTTCCTGGTCTATATATTTCTTGGCTTTTAAATGGTCTAAAATGACAATGTTTTTTAGCAAAATCCTTTTCTCTAATTGTAATGTATAATTCTTGCATTAACTTGAGTCAAATATCGTTAACTATCTCTTTAAGGTTAGTTTTCTCTGGATTTGTTGAGAAGGGTCGAGATATTCTATTTGGAATGGACAAGAGGATAATCCTAGATCTATCTATCTATCTATCTATCTATTTATCTATATAATTACTATCTATCTATCCTATTACTATCTATCTATCCTGTTACTATCTATCTATCTATTTATTTATCTATCTATCTAAGTACCTTATTAATATCTATCTATCTATCTATCTATCTATCTATTTATTTATCTATCTATCTATCTATCTATCTATCTAATCTATCTATCTATCTATCTATCTATCTATCTATCTATCTATCTTTCTATCTATCTATCTATCTACTTATCTTAATCCTAAGAAATTAATTAGATATTCTATATCCTTGTAAGTATATTTGTATACCAGGATATAACCCCTCCCCCTTCTCCCACCTTATCCTAACCACAGTTATCTAAAGGTTGCAAGCTCTCACGCGAAAATCTAAGAGAATTTTGCCAATTACTTCTTGAAATCTTAAACTAAAAATAAGTGATTTATGATTCTAAAATGAACATGTCTAGGGCTACAGTGAGTGAGTTAATGAGATAATCATAAGCTAAGACGTTGCGACATCCTAAAGTACAAGAGATGCATAAAAATAATATTTTTTAAGTTACATTAAATTTATAATTTTTCTCTTTTATGTTCTCATTTAATTTTGTACTTTGAGTTTAAAAAGTTTCATCGAGTTTTTATTCATACTTGCACTGAAAATTGAAATTCGTGCTTTACTGGCAAACCATTCTGCGGATTTCTACTTTATGAACATTCAAAGGCTTTGTTCACCTATATGAACAAAGAGATAATTTTCTCAAAGGAATTAAGTCTTAGCTATTCTAGTCCCTATCCTATCTGTGGAACCTGATGGTGTAAACCTTTGATATTTCAAACTTGGATCATTTGAATTAACAGTTTTCATAGTTTATGATATTATAGGTCTACAAGATTGTGTTGCAAAGATATATAGGGATTAGAAAATCCGAGTTTGTGGCAAATACTCAATTTACTTTAGGAAAGAGCTTAACTTGGCTTGAGAACTGTTGTCTGTAAAAGTTCTATCTTATTTAACTACAGAGATACCCATAAACTCAAAACTTGAGGTTAACAGTTCTCTTCCTATTCCATAGTTTCATGAGTCCCACTGTATGCAATATTTTTATCCCATACGAGATCATAAACGTATCGTTTTTTCCTTGTTTTTGAATAAAACTTTTCTCAGGATTAAAATTTTGCAAAATGTAAGAAAAGAGTAAATTTTAAGAGCAAGCAATTTTTTTGATTAAAAAAATGTTTAAGTTCAAAAATCTTTTTAAACAAAATATTTACAGATGAGCTAAACAAAAGAATTTGTTTTTTTTAGAGGCCATCCTTTGTGGGATCACTATAAGAACCTTTTTATAATAATATAGATAACCTTCATTATATACTATAATTGTTTCCATAAAAAAAGTTAAATACAGAACTGCTTGTTTCAAAACCATCTTTTGATTTGTTTTTCAGGCTACTAAATTGAAGTATTTTTTGCCAAATAAAATTTGTCAAAAAATTAATCTGTTCGAGTGCAAAGTCATCAATTTGATTTAGATTGTTTTCTCTGCTTCATGAGTAACCATGGAGAAGAATTGTTTATAAATATATACCCACCCGGCCACCACGACATTAACATCTCGTCTAGCTAAGAACATTCCAATTTCCTATGGTTCTTCCGAGTTCCCCAATCAAAATTCGAGGCTAATTACTTGGTCGTAATTTACGATTTTAGCAATTTTTTTCTATAAAAGGGTGGATCCACTCAACTTAAAATTTTTTAACCAAGTTAAGAAAATGTCCTTGGTTCTTCCTAGTTCCCCAATCAAAAGTTTAAACAACTCGGTCATGGGGTTCATGAGTTATGATCTAAGATATTTAATAGGAAACTCTTACTTTATTTTATTTCAAGATCTCTCATTGGTCAATAGCAGTTTTTTCATAGTTTCTGATTGGTCAGATTATTAGAGACATTCAAAAGCAATTTTAATCCGTTGAACTGCAAAATATACGGATTAGAGCGGATAAGTGGATTTATAATTCAAAAGATCTGGCCTCTAAATTGTTTGTTTTTCTCATGATTTTCGCAAAAACTTGCTTAGGCATATTGTAAACATTGGTTAGACGGCTGGGGTTTGTTTTACTTTGTTATGCTAATACTGCTGTTACAACTTACTAAAAACAGATTTCTTTTCGAGTATTTAAAAAGCAAATTCTTTAACCCTTACCTCTTAGACAAAATACAAGATAACCTAAAACTAAGAATGAAATTGTAATTTTTCTATAAATCTATGGTTTTGACAAAATATACAAAAAGTTGGATTCATAAAACTGCAATTTACGTATGTATGATGTATGTACTGTATGTACTGTATATTAATGTAGGTATGTAGTGTGTCCTCATTACACTGCTGCAATAAAACTAATTTTGGATTTTTGATGCTTTCTAATAAAAAATATTTATAAAAAGTTTGATCTCATCCCCAATTTTGTTTACATGGGATATTCGCGAAAACATTAGAAAAAATCCGTGACCATGCAACTGCTAAAGTTTTGCCAAAAATCGAGACAATTTTAACCAAATTGATTTCTAAGATGAACGGAGCAAAAGAAGTTTATTTCTTTTTATATTATCATCTCCTAACACTAAATTGAAAAATATTTTTTCAACGTTTTTATGTTTAACACAACTTTCTTGTTTAAGTCACTTTTTTGTTGTTAAATGAAAACTTGCGGCGCTATATGAATGGACCGTCGTGGACCGATAACCACACAAAAAATCAACTTTATCCTAAATCTATGACATGTCAGAAGGGAATTTTGATTTATTGCAGAATTTATATAAAAAATTGGCCTAAAAAAATATTTTAAATCGTGTAGATTTTTAAGATGTTACTGTATTAAATGAGAAAAAAATATTGAGATAAGGTTCAGGACTGGAATAGATTATCTCCGGTTCCCGGTAGAGTGCAGAGTAAAGGAATCCTGCTGTTTCTCTTGCTACTAGATCTATACTGAGAATAACCGGAGAAGAATGAAACCTCTTGTAGCTCTCATGGTCGGATCTATCCATCCCGCTCAGATTCAGATAAATCCAGGATAACCTTCTTATCTGATAAACCTGACTAAATCTGATTAGCCAGACTAAATCTGATCAACTATAATGAATTTGATCAGCAGTCTAAATCTGATCAACTATAATGAATTTGATCAGCCAGACTAAATCTGATCAACTGTAATGAATTTGATCAGCCAGACTAAATCTGATCAACCATAATGAATTTGATCAGCCAGACTAAATCTGATCAACAAAAATTAATTTGATCAGCAGTCTAAGGCTGATTAACTATAATGAATTTGATCAGCCAAACTAAATCTGATCAACAAAAATGAATTTGATCAGCAGTCTAAGGCTGATTAACTATAATGAATTTGATCAGCCAGTCTAAATCTGATCAACATAATGAATTTGATCAGCCAGTCTAAATCTGATCAACATAATGAATTTGATCAGCTGACTAAATCTGATCAACCATAATAAATTTGATCAGCCAGACTAAACCTGATCAACAAAAATGAATTTTATCAGTTGACTAAATTTGATCAACAAAAATAAATTTGATCAACCAGACTAAATCTAATCAAGTAAAGAAGGAAAGAAGGACGCAAACAGGGTATAGGGTATAAGGGGGGCATCAAGTAGGCAAAATAACGCATATCGACCTCAGACATATTCTGATCATCAAATGGTGGCCCTATCGTACAATCTGTATTTCCTACTAAGCCGTACTCAGCTATATCCATATTGCCTTGTGTAGAATCAATTAATCAATCAGTACCATTGCAATACCACACACTGGATATACAGGGTTACCCATAATGGATGAGACTTTAATTACAACCTGAAACTCTCTAAATCTAAAGATCTAAAGGTTAATTTTTGTCATTTGTCTTTCATGGTGTTTTAAAGATGTACTCAATTCTATGGTTGCACAGAATGAAAATAATCTAAGCATCAGAGAACAATCAATTAAGAAAATAAACACCGGGTAAGATTCCGTTGGTCGTCTTTGAAGTCTCATCCTTTGTGTGTAACTCTCTATAGTAGAACAGTCTCCGAAAACAGTTAATTAGAATTGAAGATGTAACATTAAAAAAAATACTTAATCAATATGACATTATGCAATATACAACTGAACTGGGCAAACTAGAAGTAATCTTCTTTTTATCTAGAAAGAAGAGTTGTGCGAATATTTTGCAAATATCTGACTCAACACATTATTTCATTTTAAACTCTGCAAATTCTTCAAAAATTTGAGAAAAATTTGTTATAAACGCTAATTATTATCTTTTGATAAAAAAAATTTATCAGGATTTTTCATAACTTTATTTTTTGTATGAATGCATATTTTATAATTCTATTTTCCTAAAGTTTTATCAGTTAAAGATGTCTTGATTCAAAAATTCGCCGACGCTATATTAATAAAAAATATTACACATGCCAAAAAATTTATTTAAAAATTTCGACTCGTAGCTAATTATTTGGGAAATTTTGATGTTGAATGTAGATTCAAAAATTGTTTTTAATATTTTCAAATTTAGAATTTAGGTTTATAAAAGATAGTGTCCTGATAAAATTCGTATTTTTGAGTATATTGATTTTGCAGTGATCAAGGGCGTAAACAGCGGGTGGGGGCAAGGGGGCAGTGCCCCCAACTAGATCTGTAAAGGGGGGCTTAGCCCCCCCCCCCCCTAGAATTCAGACCTATCACACTTTTCAAATCTGAAACTGAAGAGTGAAGAGTATTAAAAAAAATTTATTTTCTGTTTTTTTTCTGTTAGTTTTGTTTAAAGGAGAGATAAAGTAGTAGTTGTAAGGTAATTGGACTGTATGTGTATCTTCAAAGTATCCAAGAAGCCAAATGTTTTGAATTTACGGTTCAAATTCCACCCCCTAGAAGCTCTTAGGGGGGGGGGGGGCAAACATTTGTTTGCCCCCATATTTTGCCACCCACTAGATGTATTTCTGTATGTGCGCTTGGCAGTGATATGTCGTTTCTCCAAAAATATAAATTTAGAAAACTTTAACAATATAAATTTTGTTTTAAACACAAGCGAAGAAAAGTTTTCATGAACTTGGATATATGATCAAATATGATTTAGATGTAAAGTTTCTCGCTTTTGCAATAAATGTATATAAACCAGACATTATACAATTCTATATTGTACATTAGTTTCTTTTTTCTAATCAAAACTTCATCAAAGGATAACAATAAAATGCTACTAACTGAAGTACACCGGACCCGGTGCGGCGTGGCCTGGGTTTTAAAAACGAAGAGGCTCGTCCAAGCGCGGGTAATCGGCGGGAGTCACATGAAAATGAACATGGCGCAGTTTTTAAAATTTTTAGCCAATGTCACTTTCGGGTGCCCATGGGTTCCCTAAAAATTTTCAGCATCTTGGTCCAGCCGTTTTGCCAAGTAAAATGAAAAAATATATATGATTTAGAACATTATTGGCAAAAAAGTCGTTAACAAATTATGAATCTTCTTTTACTGATAATTTTTATCTGCAGGGTATGATCGGGTAACAATCGAATCTCATTTTTTTTTCTTTTGCGAAAGTTTGACGTTGTTACAGTTTTATTTTCTGCCAAAAGGGTTGTATTCTTAGTACTGTTGTTTTTTGGGTTCATTGGAGACGTTTAGTAAAACCTCTGAAATTATATAAATATCAGATATAATAATACAAGTTCACTAATCAATTCAAAATTTAATGTTTAAATTGCTCATTTTTAATCCTCTTTCATTTCCCTTTTTTGCACTGCAGGTTTATTGTGTGATACCATCCTCCAATATATCAAGTTCCTGTCATCGCCCCCCTGCTCCACCCCCTCCAGCTCCGCCCCCTAATCTTGTTTCTTCTCATCTAATCCTTGACTCCGCCCCCTAATTCATCCAATAGCCAACTATCCCTTATTTAGTCTCCATATTTTCTAGGACCAAAAAAATTAAGATATATCTTTGGAACATTGAAAAAAAAATCCGTGAACCAATTTGTTTTGAAAAAAGAAAATTTCTAAACTACTGTATGGGAAAATATTTTTTCTATTATTATTCAAAACTTCTAAGTTGCATATTTCCACCTAAAATTTTTTGCAGACTTTTTGTTATATCTGTTTTAATTAATCATGAATTTTTATGAAATTTTGGAAAAACAATAAAAACAACATTTTTCCATCAATTTTGTAATAATATTATTTTTTGGTATTGCCGATTTTTTAATATTCCAAATATTTTTGAATTTTTTCTTCCCATTTTAATATTTTTGTGCCTCAATCCAAAGCAAACAAAAATGTTTTACAAAACAACGCTAATCATTATTTATTACCCTGTATATATACATGTATGTATATATGCATATAATTTTATATATATCCTGCAAATATTCGATATCTTGGAATTAGTTTAAGAACTGCAAGATTGCTGCTGATCACTTCTCTCCTCTCTAGAATGCACTTGAACCCACTTCTAACGGTAAATATTCCAGTCAGTTATATCCTACCCCCTTCACAATAAACTATATATGTATTCTACCCCCTTCACACTAAACTCAATATATATCCTACCCCTTCACACTAAACTTAATATATATCCTACCCCCTTCACACTAAGCTAAATATATCCTACCCCCTTGACACTAAGCTTAATATATATCCTACCCCCTTCACACTAAACTTAATATATATCCTACCCCCTTCACACTAAACTAAATATATATCCTACCCCCTTCACACTAAACTTAATACATATCCTACCCCTTCACACTAAACTCAGTATATATCCTACCCCCTTCACACTAAACTAAATATATATCCTACCCCTTTACACTAAACTCAATAAATATCCTACCCACTTCACACTAAACTTAATATATGTCCTACCCCCTTCACACTAAACTAAATATATATCCCACCCCCTTCACACTAAATTAAATATATATCCTACCCCCTTCACACTAAACTCAATATATATCCTACCCCCTTCACACTAAACTAAATATATATCCTACCCCCATCACACTAAACTCAATATATATATCCTACCCCATTCACACTAAACTTAATATATTTCCTACCCTCTTCACACTAAACTATATATATATCCTACCCCCTTCACAATAAACTCTATATATATATATCCTACCCCATTCACACTAAACTTAATATATTTCATACCCCCTTCACACTAAACTATATATATATCCTACCCCCTTCACACTAAACTATATATATATCCTACCCCCTTCACAATAAACTCTATATATATATCCTACCCCATTACATAGACCCGTACTAGTTTTGATCATTCAAACATAGGGCCCATTGTATTATTTCTAGTCTGTATTATATTATATTGTACAAAATAAGGTGTAACTCAATAATGTAGTTTACCATTATCCAATCATGGACCGTCATCAAGGATTCTCACTTCAGCTCTGATTGGATTAAATTACAGATATTTTCCTCGACTTAAATAAAATGAGTTGTAGGGTTGGTCAATAAAGGGGGGCCGGGGGGGCGTAAAAAAACATCTAAAATCACTTTACAGAATATGCTTTCTTTTCTTTGCCATAAATTCAGAGGACCTGGTTACTCGCCTAAAAAGTGTAATATACTGCATCTTAAAATTTTCCTCTCCCTATATTTGTGATAATTCAACTTTTGACTATTTGAATTAGTTCAAAGGTTTACAAAATCAGGTTGCAATGATACAAGGATTAGAGAGTAAAATACGCCTATAAATTGAAACAGTGACTCATACAACTAATTTAAAGTTGTCTACTCTCAAGTAAAAAAAAATTTGATTAAAAAAATTAGGAATAGGTTAGTCTTGGTTCCTCCGCAGGCTACATAAGGGGGGCCAAGCGCTGCAGCGAGGACAGGCTAGGTGGCCAACCGAGAGTAGGAAATTTTGTTGATTATATAAATGATGCTTTGAAGACAACCCTGTTCATTTAAAAATAAATATGCTTGTGTTTCGTGATGAGATTGTTTTCTGATAATCTTTTCATATATAAACATTGTCTGAATTGTAGCTTGAATTTCAATCTACAATTACTTTTCCCGTTCATATATTCTTAAAGGAGCCGAGGAGGGATGGCTACACTATATTGCATACACTTCTTAAGAGATCATAGTCTACATAGGTTACACAGGATGCGTACAAAACATATACTTTATAGTTTTTTACAAGCAATTACAACGGATTTATAGGATAATCCAGATATATAAATAGATTCTAACAAACATTAATAAAAGATTTGGGGGCGTCAGAAGCGCGCCCAAGCATTTGTTTTGTCTCTGATTTGAGTGTAAAATATCTATTTTAAGCGTTTTCACGGAAATAACCAGTTTTTCTGTCCTATTTAAGAACCTCAACGCGCAACATAACCGCGACTGAGAAACTTCTCTCTAAAAAAATTGTTAAGCGGTCGAGCCTTATTTTCATGAATTTTTACGAAATTTTGGAAA
>NW_019396488.1:103172-114529 GCF_000591075.1 Eurytemora carolleeae
AGTGTTCTCGGACTCCCCTGTGGTTCCAGCCGATCCTCCGCCTCGAGGACGTCCTCCTCTCCGCCCAGCAAGACATCCTCCTGATCCATCCTCCGCCGTGAATTCTTCCGCCTCCAAGAAGAAATCTGTGACTTTCCTCAACAAACCTACAGTTGTGCTGAGAAGAAACCCGCACAGACAGGCTAGGGGAAGAAGTTCCTGCTCCGCCTTGACTCCGCCGTTCCTTCTTGGGGGGAGTAATGTGGCGGAAGACGATCCAAGTTTAAACCGGATAGAGAGACGCGGCAAGAAGAACTCAGATCTGCCACGTCACCATGAATAGACATATTTTTGATTTCTTAAATTGATAAAGTAAAATAAGTTAGTCAATAAAGTATTTATTTAAACCCGTCGTTGTTTAAACTGAGCGTATCTAAAATAGTAATAATAATATTTATAATAATACCTTAGCTTTAGGTGAATAGCTTTCCTCCTCGTCCAAAGCGAGTCTGCTCGGGACACTTCCAGCACTATTTCCTCCCCTAGAGGGGGTTCTAGAACCTCCAGGGGAGTTAAGGTCCCCTCCTGCAGACCCTATAATATAAATATATAAACATCATTGCAGTTGGTAGACTCATCTATGCATATTGCATAATGCTAGTGGCGTATACAGGAATGACAATAACATTGTCTTGACCGATCTATGAACCTAGTAATTTATGGAATCTAAGATGACACTAACCTTGTCTTGACCGATCTATAAACCTAGTAATCTATGGAATCTAAGATGACACTAACCTTGTCTTGACGATCTATAAACCTAGTAGTCTATGGAATCTAAGATGACACTAACCTTGTCTTGACCGATCTATAAACCTAGTAATCTATGGAATCTAAGATAACACTAACCTTGTCTTGACCGGCCAGAATTACGCATAGATCCAGGTCTAGAGCTCATTGCTCTCTGCTCCTGTAAACCCTTTATACAACAACATTATAAAAATACTGATAATAATACTTTAAAAAAATATTAATAATGACGATAACAATAATAATAATAATAATGATAATCATGATTATTAATTAACATTATTTTGGGTTGGGGAGAAAAATTTCTTATAGCATTGAGAGGGGAGTGGGCGAAGGATCTAAAGGGAATGTACAGACATTATTTCAAATATAGAGGAGCATGTCCGATTTACAACGGTACCATTAACAGCTTGGGCTGATCAAGAATGAATGAGATATCTTTGCTTTTTATTTTTGAAAATTGATTATTTTCATTTGTAGTTTCTATTAAAAACGTTTGTATTAAAAGAAATAATTATAGTCTAAGATCAAAACTTGAACGCTTGATCTCTATATCCAATTTATGCACTTTCAAAGTAGAGGGAAAATGCTCAATTCCTTTATGAAAGTTATCCGTGTAGCTCATGACCGGCCCAAGATATCGAAGAGGAAATAAATAGGTCTGACGTCTGGGGATACAAATTCTGCGGAGTTCTGAGTTTAAAACTTTAGAATGGGATATCCTTAATCCCGATCAGTTCATTAATCTGGAGATTAATAACAAGAGGATAACAAGCATTATTTAATCTCGAGATTAAGAAGAAGAGTGGATCAAGCATTGATCTCGATATCCACCACTCTAAAGTTTTCAACTCTGAGCTAGAAACTTTAGAATGGTGGATATCGGGATTAATGCTTGATCCACTCTTTTTCTTAATCTCGAGATTAAATAATGCTTGTTATCCTCTTGTTATTAATCTCCAGATTAATGAACTGATCGGGATTAAGGATATACCATTCTAAAGTTTTCAGCTCTGATTAATTAAATATATGTAAATATAAGTAAATTTTGTTGTTCCTTGGCACGTTCTGCTTTCTTCAATTCCACAGCATAATCCCCTGCCTCCTAAATATCAAACAAATTGAAAAGAATTATTTTAAAAATTCCTATTTTTTCTACTTTTTTATAGAAACAAGTCAGAGTTTCCATTTTTATTTTGAAGTTTTATTGATTCAGAGTTAACAATATTTGATTAGTCTAGTTTGAGGGAAGCAAATAAAAGAATTAACTGGAAGTAAATAAACTTACGAGATTAAATCCTAAACCAGAATCTAATCCATAAAGTTATTATTATTTGCAACAACTTTACAGGGAAGTTATAGGAATTTTACTTCAAAACAACAAGAGCGCAGCTAAGGATGTTTTTAGGCAATATTGGTCTAGGGAACCCGTGGTTAAGCAACATGTTTAAGTTTCCGAATTAAAACCATGATCTTTAAATTTTGCTAGAGGGTGGTCACTGGTCTGTTTTGTACATCTGAGGGGATTATATGAAATATGATTGAACTTAGTCTTCAGTTTTCTTTCTCTATGAATATAATGTTTCCAAACCAATTTGTCTAGTGCTATAAAAAGGTATAAGTTAGTTTGTAAGGTAAACCTAAAGAGTAAGGCGTTGCGACACTTTAAAATCGAGGCTGTCTTAAAATTTGATGACAAACTTTCAGAGTTGTCTATTTATCAGATATAACCTTGAGACCCATGTCTGATGATATTTTGACGAGAAACCTCAGGCATTCAATATTGTCTGGGAAGCGTCTATGTATAGATCTATATGTGTCCAGGGATCTATGGTAGTTTCCAGATCTTCGGTAGCAGCTTGCTGAATACAACATCACATATCAAAACCAAGGTTGTATTATGAGGTTGCTTACTCTCCATGCTCTCCAATATACGGAAGATGTCGTCTCCTTGGATATATATTATCCGCATATGAAGTCATTTTGCATCTATAATCAGTGACGTCATAAACGGATGTTATCTATCTATCTTAGGAGACGACATTTACCGAACATTGAGCGCATTCAGAGTAAGCAACCTTATTATACAACCTTGATCCTACAAAACCAAGAAGTAGGACTGGGCACCGTTAATAGAGAATCTTTTTTGTTTAATTAACGAACGGGATTTTCAGTTAGCAACCCCAACGTTTGGAACAATAACGATCACAGTTAAAACTGTTCTATTAGAAAGTGGAACATAGTCAAAGATTTCAGTGTTTTGTTTACAATGATTTTCAGTCTTTAAAATTTAAAAGAACTTTTCTTACTAAAATTTTTTTCTTTTATTTCGTCCAGAAATCCCAATTTAATCTGGTGAGAATTGTAATGTTTCCTATCATAAGATGCCATTTAACCTCATCAGGCTGCATCAATGCTGCTCTCTCGAAATATACAATTGCTTTCTCAGCAACCTGAAACATATTATATAAAATACGATAATGATGAATAAAGTATGATCCCTGTGTACCTGCATCTCTATAAAGTATGATCCCTGTGTACCTGCATCTCTATAAAGTATGATCCCAGCCAATCAATGGTGTCCAGGCTAGAAGGAAAGTTCTTGTAGGAATCATAATGATATTGGTATGCTTGCTGTTTATCTCCTGTATACATAAATATAATTTAATTGAAATAATATCAAATATAATCGAATATAATCAAATATAATCAAATATAATCAAATATAATCAAATATAATCGAATATAATCAAATATAATCGAATATAATCAAATATGATCGAATATAATCGAATATAATCGAATACAGAATCTGGCGACGTATTGTGATTTGCATGTCAAACTGATTCAAAATAAGATTTCTTCGTTTTAAGTCTACTTTAATAATACGCGAACCCTTTTATAGAGAATTTTGAAAGCATTAACTTCTTAAAAACCTCCATTTCTTAACTTTGTCATTAGAATCTATTTTACTAAATTCGGAATTTAATAAAATATCAAAAAAATATTTTTCCCCTTCATTTAACCAACCTTCAGGGAATGAACTCAAGCTTTAGTTTTGATTAATAATGCATATGAAATATTTACTTACTACCCCCACCACTCAGTCCCTTTTATGGAACATCTTCCCACCCCCCCTCAATCACTCTTTTAAATTAACCCACCCCTTCTGAACAATGTTAATGTTATAAAGAATTTGGCTCAATTTACAGTAAGTTCCAAAATAAGTGACAATTATAAAATATATAAGTACGATAAAAATCAGGGAATGTTACATTTTACCTTATAAACTTAAACTTTATAGTATTTTTTGAGATTATTCAAAAATTATATTTTAAAAAATTGAATTTCTAAATAATCAAGTTTTCTAACTTTGGTTTAAAATTAGCAAAATTTAAATTGAATGGGTTTTTAATCAATCATGAATGATCACGATTTTTCAAAAACTTAGTTTTATCTCTTCAGAGCGGTAAATTTTGCAAATTTGGAATTTGATTTATATATCCCTATAATATATTTACAATCCTACAATCTTAGACTTTAGATATCTCAAACTATGAAGTCTGCTAGATCTAATAAATTTGAAATATCAAAGATTTACACCATCAGTGTGCAAAGATATAGGGATAAGAAAATTTAAGTTTGTTGCAAAGACTCAATTCCTTTATCGCAAACTATATTTGATAGTTAATCTACGTCTTAAGGTTTGGGGCAATGTTATTTATGTTTATTTGTCTTTTTGTTATTTTCTTTAAGATACAAGTTTCACTTCAAACTAATTAGTATTTTTGTAAAATTTGCAACAAAAAGAACATAGCTGAAAACTTTAGAATGAGATATCCTTAATCCCAATTACTTAATCTGAGTATCCAATGGACACACTTTTGATTTTCTTCTTAAACCGTTCTTTTTTGGATATAGTAGAGAAAAATTTAAAACCGTTTAGTTTAATTTAGAGAGTCCCTCCCGTTTCTGTATATAATCTTAAATGGCGCGCAAAATTTCAAATTTTTCGGCTTCTTATATGCGACTTTTATTTGTTGAATTTTATACGCTTTTCACAAGATTAGGTTAGTCTCGATATTAACAAAAAGAGAGGATCAAGCATTAATCTCAATATCACTATTCAATAGTTTTCAGCTCAGGAATTGTAAAATTTGTTTTGTTATTGATTAATAATGCACGATGAGAAACTGGAAAAGAAGACTAAAATGTACGTGAACGCATATACAATTCATAACAGTAACTTTTAATACTTTGCATAATGAAGATTGAATGTTTTTAACCTAAAAAAGGTTATTATTTTCAATTATATTTTTTTCAATAGCGACTTGTGGATTTATACTGCAGAAACAATAAAGGATCGTTTCAGAATTACAAACTTTACAAACTTGAAGAACGACGATATCTTCTTTAGTCACTATAAAGCAAAACAAAGTTAATAAAAATGTATTTATAAATAATACCTTCGTTATCAAATATGTTTCCAACTTTCTGAAGAATGGATGGATCTGTTGGGACTAAACCCAGTAACTGTAAATACCATTCAGTAGCCTTCTCATACAATCAATCAATCCAGGCACTTGTTAAAGAGATCATATAGTTCTTAAAGGGACTTCATAATTCCTTAAAGGGACTGTAAACGTAATCTGAAGTGACCCTCAATTTATAAAGTGACATGTCAAATTCACAATTAACGTTACCTTTAAAAGCACTGTCTGATAAAAAATAATGATTTATCCACGTTTTTCTATTGAAAAATTGATAGTTTTTAATTACTTTATAAAAGTGCTCTCTGGTGCTGAAGGGATTTCGATATTTTTTTCCAAGCTAGACAAACGACTTTATCTTTCACATTATTGATAAGCTTTAGGTTTAAAGGGTATCGTTGAGGATCAGACATGCTCTTTCTAAATGGAGGTCCATATTGTCATCAATTAAAGATTGAACATCTTTGGTTGATTTTTTGTTTAATAAATAATCAATTGATTGAATTGATTAATTGATTGATTAATTTATTAAAGAAATTGATTGATATATTCCTGGTCTGAGTCCTCCATTAGCTCATAAACATT
This sequence comes from Eurytemora carolleeae, assembly GCF_000591075.1. Taxonomy (NCBI): domain Eukaryota; kingdom Metazoa; phylum Arthropoda; class Copepoda; order Calanoida; family Temoridae; genus Eurytemora; species Eurytemora carolleeae. Next base: position 109,037 of record NW_019396488.1, read on the forward strand.
TGCAATCTGGTAAACAACCTGGCTGTAGTTCCTAACAATAATAATAGTAATGATAATAATAATAATAATAATAATAATATAATAATAATAATAATGATTTTCAGACCATAGATTCAGTCATAAAAGTCTTAATACATATTTTTGTTAAAACTTCATGTAACTTGAGATTAACATATAAAATAACAATTAATCAATATAAAGCTTTTTACACTCCACTAGACAAAAGTACAATACATTGTGACCTCGTAGCTTCTCTAAATTAACAAGCTTGAGAATTTTTTGTTAATTTTCTCAATAACTCTTTAATAAAAAGAGATAAAAATTTACTTTATTGTTACATATCTTTGCTGCTAACAAAAATTTAAATTTTACCCTTTAGGTCAAAATTTAAACACGAAATAGTCCAAAAATATTTAAGAAGAGAACTGTAAGTACTTTAACTCTGTAAAGAAAAAAGTTGTTGTTCAGGAAGAGATTGTATTGAAGATAAATTTTTAGATGAATTCGATTTATTTCTTCATCCGCAAAATGAAGGGTTTAGCTCTGCAAAAAGGAGAAAATAAATGTTTATATTTCTTTACATGGACTAAATTTTCTAAATCTCTTAATCTAAACAAGTTAATATTGCAGAAATTTATAAATATTTTATGAAAAGTTGGTAATTTAAAAAAAAAATTTCTTTAAAAAATGAAGAAAATTCCTATTAACAAAAATTCGTTAAAAATTGTTTCTAGTTTATCTAAAGCTCCCCCCCTCCACCCAGCACCTTACCTGACAATGCTGTGCAGTTTAAAAAATCCTTCCAGAGCATCTTCATAGAGTTCCAACTTTTTATTACACAAACTTTTAAAAAAAACTTTTTTTATATTAGTTAAAATGTTTAATAAAAAATGGGCTGAATTTTTTTTAAATTGGCCAAAAAAAATTTCAAAATTTGGCTGATATATATTTTTAAAGAAGCACAAGTCGAGTACCATGATCTATTTGGCTGTGCAAAAACATCTGTATCAATAAATGGAAGTTTTTAAGAAGAAATTAATCTTACAAAACTTACAAATCTTACAAAATATTTGAAGAAAATTCATTGTTAATCTAATTGTTCTGTTGTAGTTTTTTAAATAACTGCCCTTGAAACTCAAAAGTCAAAAGTACAGGGTGTCTCACGAAACATAAAAGTTGGTAAATAATATTGAATGTCTTTTGTCATATACTGTATTAGATATCAAAACTTTTTGCATTTTAATTCGTTAAAAAAATCTTTTAATCAAATTCATTTTACTTAGAAATCAATTTACTATAATATGACTGTCATACAATATGTTTTATAATTCTCTTTGGTATTAAACAACTTCACAAATTATGAAAGAAGACATTGTAAACTATTTACCAACTGTCATGTTTCGCCGGACACCCTGTTGTAAAAATGGAGTTATAATATTACCTAAGGTTATAAAGAGCTTCTACACAAGAAGCATCATTTTCTAGAGCTATTATATACAGCTCTTTAGCTTTTTCTACATCATTCTTTCTTAGGCAGCAGTTCCCTTTATATAATAATATATACATACTCGTATATACAATACATAATACATATACCATTTTATAAACAATTTGGATCTTTTTCATTAGTTTTCAGTTATATCAAAAAGTGATTCAACATTTGAAATCTTAATCTTTAGGTACAAATTTTTGCCCTGGGTTTCACTTTTTACAATTACGTTATTTTTGCTATAAAAAAAGATATATTAAAAATGTATTATTTTTATGGTTGAAGGTAAAAAAAGTTAAATACAAACTTGCAAAATGGTTGAATGCAAAAGAAAACTGTGCAATTCCAGCAGTTAAAAAAATAGTTTTACCAAATATTTGAGTTTCCATTTTGTTAAAAACATAAAATTTATCTTAAAATATAATTTTTTATTTCTTATTCTAAACTGCAAAGAGACTAGGCCTCGTCTCAACTATGGATCTTTCGTTCTACAAAAAATGTAACATTGCTTATATCATAGTAATATGCTTTTTAAGTTTAATTGGTTACCGAATTTTCTCCAAAACAAAATTTAAATATTTCTAGAATACATTTTTCAATTTAAATAAAAATAAAAATTAAATTGAATTTTTTCTTTCTTCTTTATCAAAAAACTTGTTAAATCTATGACTAAATTAATAAAATTACCTACAGCGGTTTGATAGGTGATTATATCAATATAATAATGAAAACGACTTTTATTTAAGTTTTGATTGATTGTTCACTAGCTTTTCTCGAATAATAAATTTACATGCAATCAAAGTTTTTTTTTTATCGCTGCTTCTCTTTGTTTCCATGTTTATGTGTATACATCCTGTTTAAAAGCTCGATATAAATCAAAATTAAAATCGAAAGTCGTCTTGATTGTATTGATATATGCAACGATGACTCTATAAGAGACTATTATTTTGATATAACATTTTTGGACTGACATTTTTTCAAATGACTTCTATGAAACATGAGGAATTATCACAAATGATTACTTTTTTGTGACATTTAATTGATAAATTTGTATTGCAAAAAAAACCTTTTCTTTATAATATTTCTTCAACAAAGTTTTAGTAGTTTTACGATTTAAAGAATTATTATCTTAGAAAGATGCGGAGCTCAGTTTGGAAATAATTTATTTTAATTTGAAATTTTAATGCGTAAAGAACCTGTAAAATCTTTCCCTGGGATATTTAGAAAGATGAAAATTTCCCTGTATGATAATTGAAGGACTGCAGTATGGCTTTGGTGAATTACATTGACGTACTAAGCCTAAGGGTGTCAGAAATATTTTTTTTGTTGCATTTTTTGAAAACGTCCCGTATACCTAAAAAAGTTTAATTTTGATAAAACTTTTTGGTTCTGGGTGATTGCATATATTTATAGAAAACATACCGATGTAAAACCTTTCAGAAATTAGGAAAGATTCTGCAAAAAAAAAGTTGCCAAACCAAACAGAATTTTTATTTTGAACAAAAAAAAATATAGAAGCTTTTCTTGGTTGCAATTAACTCTAGTTTTGCATTAGTTTTGAAATATTTACCTAGATTAACGAATATTTACCTAGATTAACGAATATTTACCTAGATTAACGAATATTTACCTAGATTAACGAATATTTACCTAGATTAATGAATATTTACCTAGATAAACGAATATTTACCTAGATTAACGAATATTTACCTAGATTAAAGAATATTTACCTAGATTAACGAATGCTGCTGCATTGTAAGAATCTGATTCTCTGGCTAGCGTCGCATATTTCTCAGCCTAACATTAAAAAAAGGTGTTTAAAATAAAACCTCTAGATATAAAACAGTGAGTATGGAATAGTAGGGAGATAAAATTGACGCGGCCCGCCCTACCATATGATTATACATGCTTTGCGGACGGTACTCCATTTTTATAAGAAATATTCATACAGGTTATTGTATACGCGGTAAGACAAATATTTCTTATTCAAATGTACAGTCTGCAAAGCATGTATAATCATATGGTAGGGCGGGCCGCGTCAATTATATCTCCCTTCTATTCCTTACTCCTTGATCTAAAACAAGTAATTATACAATGTGTCTCTGAAAAAATGTGTGTTTAGGCTTTTTAGCCAACTAAACATCATTGTTTTGTGTTAAAAAAGTAGTAGGTATAATACCCACAAATGGCGGGGAGGGTCGTCTTAGAAATATTTTTCTCTAAAATGTCGTTTTAACCTTCAAAATTAGGCATAATATTCGAAAATGTGCTCGGTTCCATTTCCGAAGATATGAACAAAACTCCCTTAAATAGATTAAACATCTTGAAAGCCCTGAGATGAAATAGATTCCTTGGAAAAATAAAAACGTTTTTGAGAAATAAAAGAAAATTCAATCTCCTTTTCTATCAAAGACAATTTTGTAAAAGATAAAACCTGGAAACTGATCCCCTCCCTACCCCCTCCCCCCTTAGGCAGCNAAAGGTATATACCTGATCTATTTCCTCCTGTAGAAAGTATTTGTATACCTGATCTATTTCCTCCTGTAGAGGTATATACCTGATCTATTTCCCCCTGTAGAAAGTATTTGTATACCTAATCTATTTCCTCCTGTAGAATGTATATGTATACCTGATCTATTTCGCCCTGTAGAGGTATATACCTAATCTATTTCCTCCTGTAAGAAGTATATACCTGATCTATTTCCTCCTATAAAGGTATATACCTGATTTATTTCCTCCTGTAGAAAGTATTTGTATACCTGATCTATTTCCTCCTGTAAGAATTATATACCTAATCTATTTCCTCCTGTAGAAATATACCTAATCTATTTCCTCCTGTAGAAAGTATTTGTACACCTGATCTATTTCCTCCTGTAAGAATTATATACCTAATCTATTTCCTCCTGTAGAAAGTATTTGTATACCTGATCTATTTCGCCCTGTAGAGGTATATACCTGATCTATTTCCTCCTGTAAAGGTATATACCTAATTTATTTCCTCCTGTAGAAAGTATTTGTATACCTGATCTATTTCGCCCTGTAGAGGTATATACCTGATCTATTTCGCCCTGTAGAAAGTATAAGAATGAAAGATTGGTTGCTGCTGTACTCGCCACCTTGGTGTCTTGCTTCTCAAAACCTGGAATATTTTCAGTTTACAACACAGTTAGCAGTTTTTTATTGTGCTTGATATTCAACTTATTGAAGATGAATGAACTGGATTAAACATTAATTATAAAGCAATTGTGCAGAGCACACAAAATCCTTTTTAACTTTTAATAGTCAATAGATAAACTATTTGCTTAAACAACATTTAAGAAACATAAGAATTCTTAAATATAATCTTTTTTCACTGTTCTACGGGTCCCACTGTATTTTTGGCTATTTGTTTGAAGATCTAACCTTTTAGTGTATCAATGGCCTGGTTAAAATCCTTCTGCTTCAAGAACATGACAGCTTTATTGATTTCAAGATCGTTTGCCAGCTAATATACAACATTGATCAACCAAATTTATTCTTAATCAACTTAATATATACATTGATCAATTAGACATATTCGTGATCAATTTAATATACACAACATTGACCAGTTTAATATATTCTTAATAAATTTTGTATTTACAACATTGATCAATTAGATCTATTCTTAATCAATTTAATATATACAACATTGACCAATTTATTATATTTTTAATCAATCTAAAATATACAACATTGATCAATTATCTTTTCTTAATCAATTTAATATATACAACATTGATCAATTAGATATATTCTTAATCAATTTAATATATACAACATTGATCAATTAGATCTTTTCTTAATCAATTTAATATATACAACATTGATCAATTAAATCTTTTCTTAATCAATTTAATATATACAACATTGATCAATTAAATCTATTCTTAATCAATTTAATATATACAACATTGACCAATTTATTATATTTTTAATCAATCTAAAATATACAACATTGATCAATTATCTTTTCTTAATCAATT
>NW_019396488.1:114597-183746 GCF_000591075.1 Eurytemora carolleeae
CGGGGGGATGGGGTGGTTGGCCAAAGGGACCAAAAGGGAAGAGATTCTAATTTCCAAAATACGTTTAAACCTTAACCCCAATAATTAAATAATTACAAATACTTTCACTTTTTTCCTCTATTGAGCTGTTGTTTATCGGCCCGTTATAAAAGTAAGTACACAGGGGTCAGGGGTTCTTGATTTTAAATAGGTTTCATGGACCATTTAATAACACTGAGTGTCAGATTTGGACAAAAAATGAAAAATTGTTGTTTTTTGGATCCCACCCTATAATAAGCGAAAAGCAAAAGTGAAGAGATTTCTATTATTAATATTTCATTAAACATGAGGAGAACTACAGTTGTTAAAGCGTGGTTAGTAGCAAATGTTTCCAGAAATCTAAAATGATCAACGTTGGTTTTATTTAATAATTAATGTTTGGTAAAACATGACAGTCCATGGTTTTTATTTGTTAAAGAGATAAAAACCCGAAAACTTTTTGAAAAGACAAAACTTCTGAAATAAATTCCGTTAGATGAGATTAATTTTATTATTTATGGGATTACATTATATGATAAGAGATAGCGAAGGGATTTATGAGGAACATGAAAACATTGTACAACACATTTAAGAAAGAAAGGAGCTGTTCAGATATATGAGGAAATTTGTCGCTAACAAATTGAAAAATATAATGGTTTTAAACAGACGCGCACGTGTGTCCTCTCCTTTAGTTTATTCCCCAATAGTTTATTAATTCTGTCCAAACACAGTATACACCCTAACATTACTTGAACATCTATTTGTAAAACTATACAAGGGCGACGTTGATTGATTGACTGTAAGTTGGTTAATAAATAGATGGGTAGACTTGATTGACTATAAGTCGGTTGATAAATAGATAGGTAGACTTGATTGACTATANAAACCAATGTGGAAGATCTTGTCAGCTATAAAGGTCATACGGACACAAGCTAGAAAACTATCAATGCAAAACCAATGGGTACAATCTTGTCAACTCGTTCTTAAAAATAAGGGCCAAATTACTCTCTCGCCATAATTAATGTGGAGTCTATTCCAATTGATGTGTTTTTAGATATCCATGTTATAGATTAAGTTAAATATACATATTTACAAGTTTTGCGTGGATGTAAATATATATATATATAGAGGCGTAGTTAAGCTAATCACAATACTTGGTTTGACGTACTTACAAACGTAGTAAGGCTCCGTTAATCGCATTTCAAGTTTTGCATAGTTAGATTTACAGACAATGTACAACGTAATATATCTAGGTATATTCAGGTAAACAAATATAGGGATTGCTACGGTATTTATTACAGTACGAGTAAAGGGTTGGTCAGTACAAATTTAGTAGAGCTTTTTAATCCCTGATTTTATTAAAAAGTAATTTTAACATGAACTCTGGAGACATTAATAAATAAATTGTTTTTTTTTGACGGTTTTTTAGTTGATATGTGTTCAATATCGGGAATGGTAAAGATATAAAAAAAATGTATAATTATTATTAAAATCAATCGATAAAATTAATTTGCTCATCATTTTTATCTTTTCTCCCATAGAGTTGATGAGATTCTAAGATACCAGTAACTAGTAAACCATCAATTTGGTATTACGCATATAAAATTAATTATTTTTCTCTTTCATGTTTTCATCTGTTTTTTATTATTTCTCCTTTCATGTTTTAATATGATTTTATTGCATTCTTTGAATATTTTTCTATTATAGTATAGTGTACTGTACTGGGTTAATGATACCTCATATAGAAATATATTATAATATTGATAAATATAATTATAATAATCCGTGGTAATCTTTTTTAATGGTTTCTATATTTGGACTTATTAAAAGCGTTTGACAAACCTGTTAAAATACAATGTTCTGCCTCAGTTCTCTTGACTCGCTCCATCTAACAAACAAAAACATCTCGTCTTCAGAAATCATTTGGAAAGACAATTAATATCAGCGTTAGAAAAAATATTTTTACATTAAAATTTATGATATTTTACAACAATTGTAGTTACTTAAAGAAACAGAACATTCGCAACAAATTCCAATTTAAGTATGACGTAAACCTTTGAATGTTTAAAATAATAAAGTTTGCTAGATTTAGATTGAAATTTTAAAGGCTTTGGGATTAGAATATCAGAGTTTGAGGCGAGTTATTAGTTTCTGAATAAAATCATTTTAGTTTTGAACAAAAGTTTAAGGTTTCTTTATTTTTCAAGTATTCTACCAAATAGAGTTAAATATATAACGTTAATTCTGATAAGATTATTTTTTCATTTTATTGCTGTTCAATTTGCTTTGTGTTTAAAACACTCCTCGGGTGTAAATTCGGTATATATTTTAACATTTTTGTTTATAGAAATGCGTAAAATATGCCAGTTTCCGATTTTCATGGATTCTGAACCTTTTATAATCTCAGGGTTAGATTGATAAGAAGGATTGGATGGATAAAAACAATACACGTGGTTTATTGTAAATGCAAAAAAAAGAGTGGTTTATACAGATTCAGATGTTCTTTTAACTTTTCTTTCTGTGCCTGCTGTAGCAAAGGAACTGAACTCTTGCCAAAAACTTTAGTTTTCTTATCCCTATTTCTAGGTAACCTGGATTGGACTATAATTGAGCTTATACAGAGAGAACCATAAAACTAGGAAGACGACTTTAAGACTTAAAGGAAGTTTTAGCGAAAAATACCTTTACCCCTTTCATTTTTCACAAACACTTCCTTTCAGTTATGCTTTTAAATAGTCCAATGAGCACCGCAAATGTGCAGTGTAATCAGACCAACTTAACTTTATAATTCACTTCATAAGTTACTGGTAAATATATTTTTTTTGTAACAACATCAAATACACTTCTGAGTTTTTTTAATGCCGTTTTCCTATCTCAAAGTTTTTTGGTTATCACTGTAGTTTTATTTATGAAAGGTGTATAATATCAGGTTGCAAAAATATTGGGATTACGAAATTGGAATTTGTGGCCAATGTTAAGTTCCTTTAGAACACACTGATTCAAGTTCTTTGTTTACCTTTCTCAGTTCATCATTTTTAATTGCTTCAAGGATAAGATGAGACATTGGATCATCATTTACAGGTAGATACTTATCCTCATCCTCCACCTCTAAACATAGATATACATAGATACTTATCCTTATCCTCCACCTCTAAACATAGATATACATACATACTTATCCTCATCCTCCACCTCTAAACATAGATATACATACATACTTATCCTCATCCTCCACCTCTAAACATAGATATACATACATACTTATCCTCATCCTCCACCTCTAAACATAGATATACATAGATACTTATACTTATCCTCCACCTCTAAACATAGATATACATAGATACTTATCCTCATCCTCCACCTCTAAACATAGATATACATAGATACCTATCCTCATCCTCCACCTCTAAACTTAGATGTACATAGATACTTATCCTCATCCTCCACCTCTAAACATAGATATACATAAATACTTATCCTTATCCTCCACCTCTAAACAGATACATACATAAATACTTAATCCTTATCCTCCACCTCTAAACAGATATATACTTGATCCTTATCCTCCACCTCTAAACAAATACATACATAGATACTTATCCTCATCCTCCACCTCTAAACAGATATATACTTAATCCTTATCCTCCACCTCTAAACATAGATATACATACATACTTATACTTATCCTCCACCTCTAAACAGATACATACATAGATACTTATCCTCATCCTCCACCTCTATTCATAGATATACATAGATACTTATCCTCATCCTCCACCTCTATTCATATATATACATAGATACTTATCCTCATCCTCCACCTCTAAGCAGATACATACTTATCCTTATGCTTCACCTCTAAACATAGAGATATAGATGAAACTTATCCTTATCCTCCACCTCTTAACAGATATTTACATATATACTTCTATAATATATTTCTTTAAAAAAGTGTTGAGATGAATAAAAATTACAAATAATAAAATTATATGCTTTAGCCCATTCTATTCAAAAGAATTTAATTAATAACGAATGTTATTTCAAACTTTAAATATTTGATCCAACAGAATTCACATTTTGAAAAATCAATGGTCTGCATCACAAGGTTGCAAAACTATAGGAATTAAGAAATCTGAGTTTTCTTCCTGATTATTTTAAAATATTTCTATCATGTTTTTTTAGATTATATCTGATGTTTGAAATATAAATAAAGAATAATTTACAAGATAATAGAAAGTTTCTAGTGAAGCTATATAAAACTGATAAAATATCAAGATGACACTTAGAGAGATGGAGGGAGTGAAACTCACTTCTTAAATAAAGCTAGAAACAAGGGCGTCGTAGTTCTAAATTCAGTTTTTAAAATGTACAGGGTTATTGGGATAGAATTGCGTGAAATCAGAAATATCATTTTCTTATAAAAACTAGCTGAAGGGCCCGGCGTTGCCCGTGGAAAAAAATGTTAATAGTTTTTTTTAAATGTCGATTTTTTAGCCTTTAACACTTCCCGGCCACCCATGAGTGTCCACAAAAAGTTTCAGCCCAATCGGTCCAGCTGTTTGGCCGGCTATAGGCAACATATATATATATATAAGAATGTCTTGTTTTATTATATAGATATCCAGAATATTACTCTGCCCTATGCTGACGATTTTTGCCTGATAACAACAGATCTGAGAAAACATCAAAAAATTCAAAATGAAAATTACAGTTTACAGTTTACAGTTTACAGTTTATAGTTTACAGTTTACAGTTTTTCAATTTAAAACCTGTAATTTATGTAATGCACTAAAAAACGAGTTGAAACTTTGTCACATTTGACACCAATGACGTTCTTCAATATCTCATTGCCACATATTGTACTTAATAATGTATTTGCCAATTAGTTCTATAACCCTCCTTGCACTGACCTGCTCCGACATAATCCACTCGAATGAAGTACATGCATCAGTGTACTGTCCCATCTTGACGAACAGAATACCAATATTGTGCATAATCTTTGGAAATAAGGATTTAAACTGAAATAGATAAAAAATATGTCTTATTGTTGCCGCTGAACCTTAAAGAACTACCGAACTTCGTTTAGTGATATTAAAAAAAAATTTGAAAATCATTCGAAAAAGTAAATCATAGTTCTCTCTCTTCTATGGGAGAAAACGGCAAATATTATTAAATAAAATCCCCTAAAAAATAGAACCACGCCCCTTTGCTTTCACTATTTTTTTAAACATTTTTTAATCAATAAATTTTTAGTCGGAATGTTACATGAGTACTTTCGATGTTGGCGACGAGGGGGGCAGTACCCCTGTGCCCCCCTGGACATGCATCCCCCTAGGCCCCCCTCCACTAGAGCCAGAGGCAGACTCTAATTTATCAAACAGTAAACTTACATATATATTCAGATTTTTTACTTTTCTTATCAATCGACAATGTCACAATTTGTCCATTTTATGATTATTTCTCAAATTCTAAACAAAATTTATTAGATCCCTAAACAACAATAAATCCAACGTAAAACCGTCACATTGTGTTTTACACAAACTATAGAAAAAAAATATTTTCAATTTCTTAAAGAAATGGAAACCCTTCAAGGAAGACCAAGTTCTAATAATTATAGAGAATGCAACCAAACAAATATTTTTGATTCGATATTAAATATTATAAAATTATAGGTACCACGTGTATTTTTGATATAGAGTACGTGGATTTAACAATTCGGTCCTAGTTCGATCAGAATTTGACCGATTAAACATAAATATTTTGCCGTTTCTCCTTTATACTTTTTGTCACGCACCTCGGACCCTTTTGTAAAACTAAATTCAACTTAAAGTCTGAACGCGTCAACCTTGTTGCACCGGCTAGTCCTATTGAGTGTCTGCTTTATTTACCCAAACTGGGACCGGAAAGGTTGACCCGGCTCGGAAATTCAAATGTACTACAGCTGCTCGTGTTGTTGGCATATTAAATGAAAAAGTAGAAAAAGAAAACTTCGTAAGTTTAAATTAAATTAAAAATTAATAAAACCAAAACGGGATTGAATTCAAATAGAAGAAATCGAATACATATCTTGCCCTGGTTAGTCCAGGCTGAGCCATTGCAAGGGAACTAAAATAATACTTTAACGGGCATTTCTGGCTTTTTTAGTTTAAATTATTGTAATTTGTAGTGCAGACATGCATACAGTGTTAGAAGAAACACTTTGTAGTAATATAGAACTTACTGAAAGTTGTTCAAAATTTCGAACATATTATTCGAAATTAATGAACGTAATGTTAGTGATATAAAAATTTGTGAGATATCCAACATTATGCTCATAATTTTGAACAACAAGTTCATTATTACGAAATGGTTTCGGAATAAAATTTTTTTTTTTTTTCAATAGTTTGAAAAGAGCCAAGAGAGGTTGGAATGGGGGGGAGGAAGGGTGAGTTTGGTGAGTAACGATGTTAATAATGTTAAAAGAAATAACAAGTGACACTTTCTAAAATAAGAGAAAAGTTTTCTTGCAACTTCTAGTTTTCTAACTAGCTTTCAAACTCTCTAGTGCTTTGCGTCTCATCCTGGAGATATCTTTCAATAATGACAACCAATTTGGTCATTAGCCGCGCCCCCTCCCCCCGGCAAATTTTTAATTAAGTCAATTCAAAACCTGAATTTGTCATGCAGTAGTACATTTGATTAAAAAGCATTCCACTGTAACCATATTTCCTTAAAACACGTTTTCATTTTTTCTTCCAAACTTCATTTTCCTTCCAGGCCTTCCATATATATTTTAATTGAAAGCAAATACATCAATTACAATTTATAAGTACACAAGTTTTAAAAGTAGGAATATTTGAGAAAGAACCTATGTATATATATCTTAATCAACGTTTTCACAAATTTGGAAAATGAAATAATCGTAAAAAATAGATTTAAATCCGAATATTTTCCTTAATTCTGAGACTTTTCTGTGTATTTGGAACCTGGTCCAGAGCCATTCTGTAGTATTTGATCGCTTTGCTAAACTGTCCAGTCTACAAACAAACAAAATAGCTTGACCATTTCTTTAGGTTTTTATTTAGATTAAAGCTATTTTCAATTCGTTTTATTATACTAGCGAAAAAATGATCCTAAATATCAAATAGGCGACATTTAATTAAAGACAAAACTTACACAAATCAAAACTCATTCAGTAGTTAGCGAATAAAAAAATATATATATCATTAGAGAGGTAGATTTTTCAATCTTAAAAAATATGTTGATAGGTTATTCAAAAGATGCGCTGAACATCTTCATTATTTGTTTGTTGATAATTCAAGAGTTATTTAATGTGAGGTGTTTTATGATTATAATCAACAGATATGTTTTTTACAATTTTAACATTTTTAAATTTAGTATTTAAAGACGAAATTAATCTTCGTTCAACACAAAATGGCAAAAATCTGAATGAAATTTAGAATTGTAAAAATCTTAAACTTTTTAAAACTGTATTAAACTCTATAGCTGATGACAAATAAAATTGAATATAATCAATTTCAAAAGAAATTGATATCTAATTCATCCTTGATCAGACAAAGTTATAATGGTACTGTTGTGAATCCGACATGCACTTTACAAATTACGAGTCAATTGAAATTTGGTCTACAGCAGTCTTTTTAATAGTAAACACTTATTAAACTTATTGTCAACATAATTGTAAGAAACACCACAGTTCACAGTTTCACATTATAAACATAAAGTGTAAAGGAATGAAAGTATTCTGAATAAAGTGAATATATAATGGAAAGGGAATAAGATAAAGTGTAAAGGAATGAAAGTATTCTGAATAAAGTGAATATATAATGGAAAGGGAATAAGATAAAGTGAAAAGGAATGAAAGCATCCTGAATAAAGTGAATATATAATGGAAAGGGAATAAGATAAAGTGTAAAGGAATGAAAGCATCCTGAATAAAGTGAATATATAATGGAAAGGGAATAAGATAAAGTGAAAAGGAATAAAAGTATTCTGAATAAAGTGAATATATAATGGAAAGTGAATAAGATAAAGTGTAAAAGAATGAAGGCATCCTGAATAAAGTGAATATATAATGGAAAGTGAATAAGATAAAGTGTAAAGGAATGAAAGTATCCTGAATAAAGTGAATATATAATGGAAAGGGAATAAGGTAAAGTGTAAAGGAATAAAAGTATTTTGAATAAAGTGAATATATAATGGAAAGGGAATAAGATAAAGTGTAAAGGAATAAAAGTATTTTGAATAAAGGGAATAAATGCTTTGTTTACCTTAAAGTATATATTTCCCATATTCACTTTCAGCCTACCGGCATTGTTAAACATTCGATTCTTAGTGATAACCTAGAATACATAAAGAGTGTAAGTTAGGAGGGGATATGGCCGGGGGGCACCCGGCACCCACAAATAGATATAGGTTTTATTATCACCAGCATTGTTGTTCTATTCTTATTAACATTTTTAAATCTGAATCTTTAAAAAATCCTAAGTTTTATTGAGTCATTGAATAATTTTCAAATTCAGGAGCTAGGTGATTGATTGATTAATAGATCAAATATTTGATTTATGTTTTTTATTTGATTGATAGAATAATACCTGACCAATATATTGCGAATTCATGAGATATTTTGTTGATTAATTTGGATTTAGGATTTCTCAAGTAATCGATTGATTGATATATATGTTAATTACCTGGTAAGTGTTTAAAGCTTCAGTAAACATATCATTATTCTCATATTGTGTAGCGAGGTTAAACAGTACACTGTAATAATAAATATGATAATAATAATAATTATAATAATAAATATTAGCATAACAATGATAATATAATAATAATAATAATAATAATTATAATAATAAATATTAGCATAACAATGATAATATAACAATAATAATAATTATAATAATAAATATTAGCATAACAATGATAATATAATAATAATAATAATTATAATAATAAATATTAGCATAACAATGATAATATAATAATAATAATAATAATAAAAGCATTTTCCAAAGCAACAACTTCCCAAGTGACAATTTTACAACTGGTAACTTCCTACAAGTGTGAAATTTCCCAAGCGACAACTTCCCAAAGGTTAGGTTAACTTTCTGGGGAGCTTCAGGCTGCAATGGGGGCCGGCGCGGTGTCTATGATAGACTAGGGGTCGAGCGTGGCGGCTGGACCAGGCTAGGGGCCGAGTGCTGAGGCTATGACAGAATTGGTATGGGAAATTGCACTTTGGGGAAGTTGCCGCATAAGAAAATGAATATGGGAAATCACCTAACATCAATGGTAATGATGACAACAGAAATAATTTGAAAATAAATATTTAAAGGGACTGTAGACAAAATTTTAATGTCTGCTTAACAATGTTTTACACTTTAAACCTATGCCTGAAAAAAGCTGACTCCGTTTTTTAAATATATTTTTTAAATTTTGGGTTCTTTTTTAAAGTGACTTGCGGATTCATACTGCAGGGACAAGGAATGAAATTGTAAGATTTTAAAACTTTTTAAAAAAATTAAAAATCCTAATTTTTACTAGATAAATTTTGTGTCACTTGTGCAAAGAATCTGCTAGACCCGCCTGCTCTCGCAATCTAATCAAACTCCTCTCCTACAAATATATACAGATACAGTGGGACCCATAAACTGTGGACTAGGAAGACGATATCTAATCTATTATGTATATGATTAAATTATTTTTTGTGGCTTTTAAAACTTTTTTGTCTAATAAGCCATCCAACTGATAACTACCAAACCAAATAGAAATTTCAAAATGAAAATGCAAAAATTCAGAGAGTGAAAATTGTAATGAAATCCACTATGTTAGGATTATGTTTCAAAGTTCACATTATTTGAAAAATTAAAGGAAAAATTTTTTAAAATAAATTCTTTTGATAATTTCCAATATTTTTACCTTGGCAGATGCATCTTTAGCTCTATCAAGGGCAATCTTGTTTTCTCTTCTTAAAATCATAAATTTTTTATAATAATTCATTAACTTCTTAATTCATCAAATCAGCAATACATTAATTCATTATAGCTAGCTCAACAATCCTTTTAGAATTAATTCATTATTAATTAATATTAACTTTTCAATTAAATGATTTGTCAATTTACTAGATAATAAATTCATTACATTTTCATTAAATTACGATTTACAAACTAACAAACTAATCAATTAATCAAATCAACTCATTCAATTAGAAATTCAGTAATTTATCGATTCTTTAATTATAATTTCTGAAAACTAACATAATCAAATGATGTAATTTAGCCCGATATCCAAGTAAAAAGCTTGAACTTTATTCACAGTACGGTATATCTAACTGTAAGCTTAAATGCCCATGTACACTGTACAGTACGATACATCAGAAAAGAAACCTTGAATATTCATGCACAGTACATTAAATGGCCGGTACGGTACCTTGATGCCGCCATACAGCTTTCTTCGACCAGTAAACTGATTTTTCTCTCCAGAACTTTAATTTTTTCCTCTGGGGTTTCATTAGGTTTTACCAGCTGCTCCTACAAATTGAGCACATACAAGTAAAATGTTTTTCCCAAAAAAAAATCAAAATAATTTTAAGAAACTGAGTCTTTGTACAGGAGATTAAAATATGAATTTTAATACAGATTAATGAGTAAAAAATAAATCATTTCTACGAGAAAATTAAGAAGAAAGTTTTAATCTAAATAACAACATAAGTGATAATTATTTCACTCTTTTTAATAATTTTAAAATTCATATATTTACCGGAGCATTATGTGTTTTTGTTGCTGCCTGATTTAAGGGATCAAACATTCGGCGTCCCTGAATACAAATTAATTTTGAACAAGATAGCAGACTTCAGATGGAAAAGCCCAAGGTTATAATGCAAGGAAAGTTAATTGCAGTTGCATATACTCTGCGTACATATTGAAACCAGTTCTCTCTGGGAGGAATTTCTAAACAAAAATTGATGCGTCAGTCTTTGTTTAGTATCCNAATCTACGAATGATTGCAATCAGAATGATTGCAAATGAATTTTATTTTAAAAAGGTTTGTTTGCAAATTGTTCCACTTTTGTTTACGTTGAATATAACTTTAACAGTCATGGGACCCCAAATAGTTTAATTTAATCCCACTAGGAAGATATTATTCGCTTGGTGTACTGTATCGTATTGCCTTGTATAGTCTTATTGTTTACTGTTCCTGTCCTAGCTGCCCAAAGGCCGGTTCGGGATTTCAAAATAACCGAAATTTACAGTGAGTTTTAATATACCTGTCATAGGTCGACCCATGCTGCTAGAGAGCTTTCCAGTCCCCAGCCGTCCAACTTAACAAGCAGATACGATATAAGATGGATACTAAGGATAAGACTTAGATGCAAACTATTTAAATTCAACAATCTGAAGGTAAGATGTATTCTAATGTGTTTAATAAAGTCTTTGCGAGGTATTATTAATAAATTGTCAAGGAAAAACGAAGTGTACAGTTTGTAGCAATTAATGTAAGAAAATACTGAATAAATTGCGTATATACAGTATATGATCTGAAGTCCCGATTATTGTGGGTAACCCTAAAGCATGAAGTAAATGGAATACATAACATCGTTCAACATATTACACTTATCATACAAAATTGCAATTGTTTAGTTTCGGAATTTTAAGAAATTGGAAAACAGTTGTTGAGAAAGCGTCCAAAAAAGTATCTGAGACTGGAAATACAGTTTTAAACACCAAAATTGAAGAATAAATTATGACAAGTAAAAATATTTAACCTATAGATATATTGTGTTTGTACAGGGTGTCCCAAAAAAACATAGGAATTCAGTGACAAATTGGATATCGTCTTTGTTATGAATTAGCATTGTAATACCTAATTTCAAAAGCCACAATATTATTATGTCTGCTAGAGTTTATTTTAAGAAAAGGGTAAAAGATTGTAAAGATGTGTCTATCATGTCTCCGCAAGATGAACAGTGAAGACGGACAAGTTTACTCTGTTTGTTTACTGCAATTTTCTTGTTTTACTAAGTACAACCGTATGCAGTCAAAACATAAACAAAGGTAAATAATTTATTTTCATGTAACCCTAAAGGGAAGGGAATAAATCCAAGCTTGATCAGCTGACACAAGCCAACATAGGCCAGAGGTAATGGAAAGAAGCTGAACTGTATATTGATAGTTAAACTACTTCTTTAGTGTGGCCGACAGGTGAAAAAATAGTAGTTCAACCAGCAATACCAAGTTCAACCAATAACCGCGATTCACTAAACCTTCTTAAAAGTTGTTACATACAGGGTGTCCCACGAAACATGACAGTTGGTGAATAGTTTTGAATGTCTGCTTCCATATATTATATTAAACATTAAGACTTTTTGCAGTTTATTTCGCTAAGAAAACTTTTAATCAAATATATTTTACTTTGAAATCAATTTGACTATAATATGACTTCCAAGTGTCATATTTGTTATTCTTTCTGTTTGGTATCAAAGCATTTCGCAAATTATGGAAGAAGACATTTTAAACTATTCACCAACTGTCATGTTTCGTGGTACACCCAGTAGCAGAATTTTAAAACAGGTTTATTCTTCTCATTAGCTCTTTAACAAGAGAAGTTATGATTAAGAACAGATAAGATTTCAATCTTAAGTGAAATTTACTTTAGTTTAACGTGATTACCCAAATCTTCTGTATTTAGTTCCGGAGCAATATCTTCTCTTCCATATCCAGAGTATAGATCATCATCTTCTCCAGCTAGATGCAGATTCATCATTTCTCCTTTAAAGTACACAGTACATATACAGTACATATACAGTACACAGTACATACACAGTACACATAGAGTACATATACAGTACATATCCAGAGTATAGATCATCATCTTCTCCAGCTAGATGCAGATTCATCATTTCTCCTTTATAGTACACAGTACACATACAGTACATAAACATTACACAGTACATACACAGTACATATAAAGTAAATATACAGTACATATACAGTGCATATCCGGAGTATAGATCATCATCCTCTCCAGCTAGATGCAGATTCATCCTTTATAGTACACAGTACACATACAGTACATATACAGTACACAGTACACAGTACATACACAGTACATATACATTACATAAACATTACACAGTACATACACAGGACTTATACAGTTTATATCAAGTACATACACAGTACATGTACAGTACACAGTACATTTACAGTAAATATAAAGTACATTAACAGTACACTTAGTGCATTAACAGTACACTTAGTACATATAAAGTACATATACAGTACATATAAAGTACATATATATATAGTACATATAAAGTACATATACAATATACATTTACAGTACACAGTACATATACAGTACATACACAGTATCTAAACAGTGCACTGTACATATACAGTACACAGTAGACAGTGGACAGTAGACAGTAGACAGTAGACAGTAGACAGTAGACAGTAGACAGTAGACAGTAGACAGTACACAGTACACAGTGCACAGTACATAGTAAACAGTACACAGTACATATACAGTACACAGTATATATGCAGTACACAGGACATATATAGTACAAAGTACAAAGTATCCTTGTATCCTTTCTCTATCAGACTATGTGTTTCCTTGAATTCTACCCATGTAAGACTGTATCCCTGTATCCAACCCTTTTTAGATTGTGTATCCTTGTATCCTGCCCATGTTAGACTGTGTATTCTTGTATCCTACCATTGTTATGACTGTGTATCCCTACATCCTACCCTTGTTAAACTTTCTATCCTTGTATCCTATTCTTGTAAGACTGTGTATCCTTGTATTCTATCCTGGTTAGACTGTGTAACCTTGTATCCTACCCTTGTTAAACTGTATATCCTTGTATCCTACCCTTGTTAGACTGTATATCCCTGTATATTACCCTTGTTAGACAGTGTATCCTTGTAGACTACCCTTGTAAGACTGTGTATCATTGCATACTACCCTTGATAGACTGTGCTTCCTTGTATACTACCCTTGTTAGACTGTGTATCCTTATATCCTACCCTTGTTTGACTGTGTATCATTGTATCCTACCCTTGTTAGACTGTGTATCCTTGTATCCTACCCCTGTCAGACTATGTATCCTAATATCCTACCCTTGTTAGACTATGTATCCAAGTATCCTACCCTTGTTAGACTGTGTATCATTGTATCCTACCCTTGTTAGACTGTGTATCCTTGTATCCTACCCTTGTTAGACTGTGTATCCTTGTATCCCTCTCCGAAATCTGGGAACTCTGATGATGGTCTACGTGGTAAGTTCAAGTCCTCTTTCAACTGAATTAATGTCAAATTAGTACAAATATACACGCTATCGTAGCAAGCAGCGGGTAATCACCCCCCCCCCCCATTCATAGTATGACATATCAAAGGTCTACGACACCGCGGGTGAAAAGATAAAGGGATTTTGTAGAAATAAAACTCACTTCCTTTTCTCAAATTTTGCATAATAATTTGCATTCCTATTTCTTCGTGGAACTACTGTGGTAGGAGATTATATCAATATAATAAAGACGACTTTAGATTTGAATTTTGATTTATATCAAGCTTTTAAACAGCATGGATGCACAAAAACATGGAAACAAAAAGAAGCGCTGTTAATTAAAAAGCTTCTCTTTAATTACTTTTAAACTCGTAATTCAAAAAAATTGTGAAAAATTGTTTCAAAACTTTCAATTTATTCTTACCTTAGTTTTAGATCCAAAACCCAGGGTATCTCTGAGGATTCTTCGGTTTGGTTTTTTAGACTTTTCCTTCTCGATTGCTGATAAAACATGAAAATTAACACGTTATTTCCTGTTTATTCTGTTTCCTAAACATGAGCCATCTCTTCTGGAAAATTAAAAATGAAAACCTCTACCCTTTCCCTCTCCATGTACAGATGGTTCCCTCTAATGTACTGTGTACATAATGTGAGCGTAAAGTTACCTCTCTTTCTGTCTTCTGGTAGAAGTCTTCTTCTCCCAACCTTCTTATTAACAGTATTATCCTCAGATTCTGAACTATCCCCTCCTTCTACACTCTTCTGACGGGGACCCTGTTCAATAAACAGTATTATCCTCAGATTCTGAACTATCTCCTCCTTCTACACACTTTGTATTGGGACCCTGTTTAATAAATAAAACATGACATAATGACCTATGAGAGTTTTATTAAGGAGAGGGAGTCTATAAATTTTATGACAACCCAGAAACTACAGGGTGTCCCATTAAACATGGCATAGTTGAGACAACTCAATAATCGTCTTTAATCTTTGATATTTATCTAATTACAAAATTTTGCATCAAAAAATAAAACAACTTTGTAAGGGGTCCGAAATATGGTGTACCTTCTAAAGAGCTGTAAACCTAGGAAACCTTTTTCTTTTTTATGCACAATACTACTTAGATACGATGAGAACCAGAAAACTGTGTAATATGAAGAAGACGTTTAAGTAATAATTAAGTGTATTTGATTTAGTAACAAGCAAGAAGTTTTAGTAATAGCTTAAATAACAACTCATTAAGTGAAATGGGTCTGTTAACTTAATTACAGTGTCTCGTGTTTATTGGACTATTTAAAGTAAAATTGAGTCTTAAAGTCGTCTTCCTAATCCAGAATTTTCTAATTCTCACTGTAGCCTTTAACGATTAAAGTCGAGATCGTACAGTCTTCTCTCAACTGTCATGTTTATCGAGACAACCTGTAGTTTTATTGTTAACAAAGAAAAACATTGTAAGTAACATCCGTAGCTACAATCTACATTTTACATTTAAAAGCTATTGATGCATTGTAAAGATTCCACTGTTTTCTGATGATAATTATCGTAGTATCTATAAATTCATATAATTTATCTAATGGTTCAGCTGTTACCATTTAACAACTTTCTTTTATTTAGCTGAAAAAGAAATGTTTTAACGTTAAAAAATATTGAAAAAATGTATTCAATATTGTTTTGAATTTTAATAAACATAATTATTTTAAGAATTGTAAAAGTATAAAAGTTGGATTAAATAGACGATAAGCATATTATTCTTTCAACATTTAAAAACTATGTATACATCTAAAACATTTTTATAATTATATATTCATATATTATAAACATATATTTATGTATCCCTAAGGAACCATAATTTAATCCTAAAGTTTTAAGTTCTTTAACTTAGATTTAGAATCAACTCTTTCATAAAGAAAGCTGCACATTCCTTGACTTTCCTTTTCGGTTTTTTGGAATCAAATAGATCAAAACTTAAATAAAGATTATTGATTAAAACAACTTTTAATTCTGATAAAGATTTTTATATTTTGTAAATATTTGATTAAAAATTGCGAGAACCAGAAAATTGTAAATTTGAGAGACGATATTAAAGCAATGTTCAAGTGTATTTGATGTTGTTATATCAAAGCAAAAAGTTTTACAATTATATTTAAAATCAAGTAAAGTAGTGTGTACAAGGGTGTACAGTTAGCATAGTAATTGGACCATTTAAATCTAAAAGTCGTCTTTCTATTCCACAGTTTTCCTTTTCTCACTGTAGTTGTGTTTACCTTAGAATATGATTGTGGCAGAACTCCACTGGTTACCATACGAAAATATTCAAGCATTTCCAATCACATGCGTATACTTGAACTACGAAACTATTATTGATGTTACACATGACTTTCTCACGTATGCCTGTAATAGGCGTAAACAAGCCAATAAATAATTGTTATGGTTGTATACTAGGTTCTGCAGTCCTGAATAATATTCTAATGGTATTTAGAAAGCTGGCAAATACTACCTGGATACATCCAGACAGACACCGGTACACACGGACACATACTGGTATAACACACTATATTCATCATTAATATTTGTCTAAAGCAAAATTACATAAAACAATATAAAAGTTTACATTTTCATACTAATACTTTTTTCTCTGGATAACGCATTTTATGATTGACAGGGTTTGTCACAAAACAGGTGCAATGCAAGACTTTTAGTATGAGTATATTTTGGTTATTCAGAGGTGGTTTGATCGATTTTTGCACATTGCTTTGAAACTAACACTGGGTTTGCAGAACTTATGCAGTTTCTTTAGATTTACTTTATTTGATGGTGAGATATATCCTCTTGAGCTGATACTTGTTCGATCATACTTGTTAATCTTCTGAGCGTTGACATTTTTGATATTTGTTTCCAATGGGACAGTAAGCTCAAAAATATCCATCTTTTCCTCCATTCTATCGATAGTTACTAGATCTGGTTTCTGTGCGGTCACAATGAAGTTTTGGGGAACAGTATCTCCCCCATGGGACGGGATATGTTGGCGTACACTGGAGGGATTCAAATATCCAAGGGAGTTTTAAATTCAGATAACCATCCAGGAGGTTTATAATTCCACGGGGGGGGGCTCAGATATTCTTCCAGGTTTTTTTTTAATTCCCTGGAGTAAGTTTGGCGTTAGGTGCCCTTGGGCAGGTACTTGTGTAAACTCTTTATACAATACACGATAACATAATGGAATGTAAACACAACAGATCTCGAATATACAGGTATTCCCATACTAGATGAAAAGAATTTTTTTTTGATGAATTTCAAGATTGAACAAATCAATAAATATTTTATGTTATAATTCATAATACACTGTTGAAAAAAAAACATTTTGTCGTAATATAAAAATACCAAATGAATAACGAACATTGTGATCGAAATTTTGAACAGATTGTAAAAGATTTAAAAAATTGTGAGATTACCCTAACATTGTTTTCGTAATTTGGAACAAAGCGGTAGAAATAAAAATAGACACAGAATCTAATTGTACAGAAAATGAGATTTTAATTTAATTATATTAGAAAAATGTTCTCAAATAAAGCAACTATAAAAAGCTAAATTATTACTGAAAAATGGGCGCAATGCCCCCTGGTTACGGGGGCTGGTAAAATAATACCTCGCCTCCCTTCAACCAGTAGGATTAAAGGGGAGGGGCACACGCCTCCTATAGTTGTAAAACAACACACATATTGATTAAACTTATCATTGTTTTAAGTAATATTTTTGCACACTGCACTCGACGATTTTTCTCCTTGTAATTTTCAAGGAAAAATTTAATTTTCCAGTAGTTTGAAGCAATTGAAGGCAAAATAGCTTAAGAAAGAGTTGTTGAAACTTAAGCGGGGCGTCATTGATTAGATGATTAGTTGAGTGGTTAGTTAGGTGATTGATTTATTAATTAATGTTTTTTCCGTTCGTTAACGGACTCTTCTGTTAATTTTCGATAACAGTTGACAGAACTTTGCCCAGCCCTGAATTGGTTAACTGGTAAAAATCATAGATAAATAAATAAACATAGATAGCTTATGTACGCAAAATCACCAAGAATTGTACAGTCCGCGAACTCATACTTCTAGGGGTCAAAGTGTACTTCAATAATAAGCTGCGTGGTTTGGAGTTTTAATGGATTTCATAATAGAGTGTAAAATAACTCCGGGAATGGAACTATTTGAACAACAATATTTCACTGAGCAATATATCATATTGACGAGAACTGAAGGGCATGAGAAGGACTAAACTAACTTAAATTTCTCTCTACAGAACTCATGTACACAACAAGTACTCAATGACATAAGAACAGCCAATATTAACAACCGACCTAGTTAATCTATATAATAGGAATATCTTTAAAACATCTCTGTACATTTATATCTTTCAAGGTGAAAAATGTCGTCTTATGCGCAATCTATCTTTATCTATGGTAAAAATGTTCCAATGCAAACAAGTGCTATTGCGACGAGGGTTAATGCTTTCTCAAAGGAAAAAACCTTGGGATGTTTCCTAAACAATCAAAATAAAATAATTTTGAAAACGTACGTTTTTTACGTTAATGAATTTAATGTTTACCTTCAAAATATATGTTAAAGAGGATTTTAAAAAAATCTAATTTCCATGTTTAAAGTTGGTGAAACCAAGTAAATTCATTATTTTAAAAGTTGTATATTAGTTGAAATTTAAGTTATGCTTTTTATTTCGCTTCATTTACATTCTTCTACGTAAACCATCGAAGAACAAGTTAACGATAAAAGATATTTCTGTTTAAGTTTTCAAGTAGTTTTTAAAGAGCTTGTTTTTGGAAATTTAAATGTGACCCTTCATTTTTAGATTCAATCCACAGAGCTGCCCTTAAATATTTTTGAGATATCATTGTTTTCCTAGCTTTAAATTCTCTATAAATGTGAGTTGTAGTCTGCGGATTTATACTAAAGAGACAATGAAGGATATTTTCAGATTCAACATTGAACACGACAATATCCTTTCTTTTCTCAGCTAGAGGTTTAATGGATTGATCCATGCCATTCTTTAATGAATGGACACTTGAAATTACGTCTGCAGTCCCTTTCAGATGCCCCCTAAAAATACTACTGGTTAGGTACGATTACGACGAGGGAAGGAAGGCCAGCCACGACTATTTCTCGTCCGAGCCATATTCTCCTCATTTTCTTGTTCAAGCCACCTATAAATCCTCGTCCTTCGATTATTGTGTTTTAAAGTTTCTAATTATTGAAGATATAACTATTTTTTTTAATCTGGCCACGTTAGGGCATACAATATGGATCGACTAGAGTATTGCAATGATCTTTAAAGCCATGAGAGCAATGTCATTTATCATTTTCCTCATGGCACCTCTGAAAAATTCTATGGTTTTCACTATAATTCTTTAATGAATGGTTGCTTGAAATTACGTCTACAGCCCCTTTCAATCAGTTGCCCCCTATAAATTAAACTGCTTGTTAGGTACGATTACGAACACTTAACGATTGTATGTTTTAAAGTTTCTAATTCTTGAAGATAAAACTATTTTTTCAAAATCTGGCCACGTTAGGGCATAACATATGGATAGACTAAAGTATTGCAATGATTACATCATGTTGGAATCTTTAAAGCCATGAGAACGATGTCAAACTTTATTTAGGTAAAACTTCTCTTCTGCCTCCGTAATGGCCAACCTTCGTGATATAAAATAAATAGCAAAATATTTGGTATACCTCTGCCTATCATTTTCCACATGACACCACGGAAAAATTCTATGGTTTTCATTATAATTAACAGAGAAGATTAAAGTTCTATAAACTCGGTTATTTGCGGCATTCTACTCTAGGAATATCTGAAAATGCGAGTAAAGGTGAACATTTTATAGGACATTGAACTCAAAAATTTTAGTTCAATTGAAAAAATTTTTTCTATTCACAAAAAATCAATATTTCTTTTATGCCCTCTTAACGTGGCCCAATTCTTAATCTTGGAGGATTAGACACTTTTTTATTTTTTAAGTCAGTTTTCAGACATTGCGCGAATGTTTTTTTTGAAAAAAATATTGGATTCGGTTCAAACATGTTGTAAAGATCACAGCACACGACCAAATTTGAGCCATACTGCAACTTTGGCATACCGACCAATTGTTATGACCATACAATTTAGAAAAAAGTTTTTTTTTCTTTAAATACAATGGGTAGTTAATTCCCTAGTAAACGTAGAATCGATTTTTCATTTTTCATGGCCTACCTAAGCATTATCTTTAATCTAGTATGAATCTAGTTAATCATGGTTTTTAATCTAATTATGGCGAAGTCAAGAAATTTATCAATAAAATGTGTATATTCACTACCATAGTTTCCTTTGTATGGCAAGTTCAAAAATAGTGAATAAAGATTAGTTTAAAGATGAAAAAAAAAGTTAAATCATTGACAATTTAATCCCATCATTTTCAGTTTAAAGTTAATTTTAACGAATTACTTTAGTTAATTTGTAAATATAAAAACCAACCATAAAATAATAATTTCTTGTTTCACGCAAAATTAAAATATATTATAATGTTTAAGATTATCTGGATATATATATTTATAATTTAAAGATTTAAAAATATTTTGGTTTCTCTCCTATTTTTCACCAATCTTAGAAATAAGAACCTTGATTTGATTAATTTTCTTTTTTTCTTTTATTTTCAGTAGATAACAAAATTCCAAAATTATTAATTTTCTTCTGCAGAGCTTCCTAGTCCAATATCCTTCCCTAACCGAAGGGCTAGAACTTCCATCAGATTCAATCTAGAAAGAAAATTGAGTTATTGCCACAAAATCAAATTTTCTAATCCCAATATCTTTGCTACCAAATGTCGTGAACCTTTGATATTCAAACTGTAAATTCTGTTAAGTCAAATATTTTAAGTTTAAAATATTAAGGTTTACACCATCAGGTTGCAAAGAAGTGATAATGAGATAATGAGATAATAATGATAATAATGATAATGATGATAATAATAATGAAGATAATAATAAGATTATGATAATAATAATGATAATAATGATGATGATACCAATGATGATAATAATGATGATAATAGTGATAATAATAATAATAATAATGATGATAATAATGATTATGATAATGATGATGATAATAATGATTATGATAATGATGATGATAATAATGATTATGATAATGATGATGATGATAATAATGATGATGATAAAATGATGATGATAAAATGATGATGATAAAATGATGATGATAAAATGATGATGAAATTCGCAAAGACTTATTCTGTTCGACAGTGCATGTGCATTGTGCAATCTGACCCAAGTCAAATATCAAGGTTTTATAGTCAGTAGGCCATTACTTTCGAACCTTTTCCCTCCAATTCAATGTAGCATTTCGTTTCTTCAAAATTACAAAATACTTACAAAATAATATCTGGACCGAAGGATCCATGCCAAAATTATTTAATCATTTATTTTCCTAATGCATGTTTCCAATTCAGTTACATTCTAGAATACACAATTTACTAATATTTAATATTTATTATTAATAGTTATTTGATTTAAACTGATACATCAAAGATGAACGGCTAAAAAGATAACTTTAATATGAAATAACTAAATGAATAAAAATGTTAGACAATATATATATTTAGAAAAACTTGTTCATTTTATAATAAGTATGGGCCATAAAAATCAACTCATACACAGACTCCAGAGAAGAAGAAAAAGAAAGATATCTACCTTGATAAATGAAAGACTATCAAGATCTATTCTGAGTAAGTCCGTCCTACTCCGTGCAGTAAACCCAACCCTGAGATCATCTTCTGAAGCTCCAACCCAACCTATTAAATTTACTGTTGACTTCATGAAGAGTATATCTTAGTTTCATCTGAATAAAATTCCTTGAATTAAGAAAAGACTTCCTTAATAAAAAAAAACGTTCTTGAAAAATTAACAACAGAAGAGTGAGGACAACGATGATTGAAAACATCCTACCTGGAGAAAATGCACAGCTGCTAGTTTCCGAGGATCCTTGTCCTGCTGTACTGTGATCAGCTGATTCTATCATGTGATCAGCTGATTCTACCATGTGATCAGTTGGTTCTACCATGTTTCCAGCGGTTCCATCTTGGGTTGCCACTGTGCTCTGACAAATGTTTTCTTTAGGGTTCTTAAATTCACAGTTTTTTGTTGTTGATATCACAGATTCATAACATAAATCTTTATTCAATTCATCATGAGAAACAGAAGAACCCTTTCCAGTCAGGACTTCTGAATTGTTCTTAAACAAGGCATTACATGCATTTGTAGAAAACTCAGCATGTTCAAGAGATTTTCTTTCCAATTGTGTACTTTCTGAACCCTTTAAAGTAGGACTGGTCATTTGGATTTTTTTTGCCATTATAATACAATACAATTGTATAAAGAGAGAAATTTGACTTATAGGTGGAACAGGATAATTTGTTTGGGGAAAGGGTTGTGGGATTTCATTCTTAATTAGAAGGAAATTCTAGAATTTAAAATCCCTTTTGATAAAATCACGGCATTTTCAAAAACAGAAGACAACATTCAATAGCACAAAAAACAGGTAATTTATTTCTTATTTTCTGAAGGGGTCGTTCATGCAGAATAATTAACGAAAGTCGCCATTATCTTTAAAATCCTGCCGTTATAGTCAAAATAAAATTCCCAGCCATACCCTTAATATTTCATCGTTGTCCTCATCTTGCTCACCGCTACGAAGTAATTCATCAAAGTTCTTAATAAGTACTTAAAAACAAAAACTTAAACTTAAACTTAAAAGGAAGAAATTAAAGGGACTGTCGTTGTAATTTCAATTGAGCTTCCATTACAAGACCAATTTGTTTTTGTAACTTTTTAACATTCCCCTCCATTTGTTCTTAAAGGGAGTGTTCTCGAAAAATGAAAGGGTTTTAGGCTTAGGGTTTAGTTGCGATCAAAAGCGCTTATTTATTGCCATAAGCCTATACCCCCTTTCATTTTTCCCAAACACTCCCTTTAAGCAGAAGTCCGGAAAGTAAATTTAATGAGAACTCACAATTGAAAAGGATAAATTTTCAAAGAGAAAATGATGGATTCTAGATAAAACAAAACTTTTACCGTACCCATGTCACGTGACATGAAACGTTAAATTTCGTCTAAAGACCCTTTTAGACAGTAATTTCTTGTACTGGACAAACTAATTCATAAAGAGAAATATTTTACAAATACTTTATAATAATCTAAAAAACAAATTATATATTTCTTGAATTTCTCCCTAGGGTTATCGTAGGCTTGAATAAAAGGTTTAATGTCTAGAACAGGAGTTCCATCTATCATATCTATCCCTAAATTATATTAAAGTTTAAATAGATATAAATGTTTATAAATTTAAATATTTAGAATTTTGAAGAAAACAATTCGATAAACAAAAATTTTTTTTAGCCTTTGCTATCCCCAGTATACTCAAGGGTTGATCCTGCCCAGTGGCACAACTTGCACTTTTGTGAAAGAAGAGGGGGGCGGAATTTGAAGGACTGGGGCTGACGAAAAAAAAGCGCTGTAATAAGGATTGGAAGTAAAAAACAGCATTTTTTAATTGTTGGAAGGATTGGCTCTGTGGTCAATAATATACCATTCTTATAATATCCATGGCTTGTTCTTGTGATTAAAAAAAATACACGTCCAACAGCTTTAAAATAAACGACCAAAGTAAAATAATACCATGTGCGCGAAGCGCCAAAAATTCTTAGTGTCTGTTAGTCCCTGGCGTAGTCATATTCACTATGTATATAAAGTCCCCTATTACAGTCTCCAGCAGTTTTTGTAATTCATCAATTAGTCATATTTGTCCACTATAGAGTAGAAATGTGCAGTCTTATAGTCGTAAGTAGTTCCCTGCGGTGCTTGACTATATTTCGTCTGTCCATAATCCGCTTAGTCTTTCTGATCGAAGTTCCTCTGTCCTTGTTTGCTAGTAAAGGGCTTATCCCTGGTTTCCTCTTATAGTCGACAAAAGTCTAACAGTCCGGTATAATTCATTTCTTGTTATTCTTCTTATATTGTCAGGTTTTGAGTAACATTAAATGGTATATGTATTGTAATACTCATGGTTAGAAGTAACATATGTATAATTTTTGTGAGAGGATAAATTAAGAATTCAACTGACTTTTGTTGCGTCAAAAATTTCTTTCTTAATTGAATACAGACGTCATGTATAGGAACATGTTGAGAAAATAAAAATTAATCTTATCATCGAAAATAAGTAATCTTGTTCAATTATTAGTTTCTATTTTCTCATTATTCTGGTTTCTCATTATTCACAAAGATTTTCTGCAGATTTTCTAGAATTATTATTGAAAAGACGACGTTTGAAGAATTTGAAGAAATCTGCGAATAAATTCAAAGAAAATAAATAATTCAATATAATAATGAAAACGAAATAATCGATTTCGAAATTAATTTATTGACAAATTTCTTTTGAGAAATATGTTCCTAACCATCTAATTAGATTACTGTATAATTTTTACTTTATTTTTCGTTGTCGATATTTAATAATTAAAAAAAAAAACTAATTCGGAAAACGTATCCACCCCCAAAGTAGGAGTTCTGAACGTCGAATTTGCGCTCGAACTCAGGATTTACAGATATTTTAAAGAAAGTTTAATATGTCTCAAATGAAGAAGTTTTCCACAACACTGCATACTCAGTTCAACTACCTCGCATAGCCGGTCACTCCCTTTAAGCTTTTTTATTCAAGTGTTCTGAAAAGTGTGCATACAGTATTCGATCAAGGAGGGGGTTGTAATTATTCAAGTTTTCGGTACAGTGTACACGCTGATTTATCAGTTGATTGCAGTGCAATGCTTGGGATCCATTTCATTTTGACGCAGATCCGGGATCCGCCCTGAAAACAAATGGATCTCCAAGTCCTGAACAATGAACATTTCTTCAAGATTTATTTACTTACTTTCTTAAATTTTTTCGGTAACTTTTTATGCTGAAAATTTACGAACTATTCAGAGATTGGACATTTTTTATTAATCTCTTTTTAGTAACAATTCAGATTTGGGTTTTTTTTGATAAAAAATTAATTATTTAGCAGGCGTTGGCTGATATTTTACCCGGATCAGCATATTTTAGCGGATCCGGATCAAGGAAGCCAAATTGTTGTGGATTTAACGGATCCGGATCCTAAACGCTGTTAAAATGGATTGGTATGATTTATACCTATTGGGTTTGGTCGATGAGGACTTCGGGTTGAAAACACGCCGACTCGTCGCCCTTTCAGCCGAGGTGGGGAAACCTAAACTCAAATGTCCTGAATAGTCCATTTTCACAAATTAAATGTGAAAAATTTCGAATATTCTATTGTATGTTTAATTTTTGGATTATAAATTTAGAATATTTTGGTCTCCCAAATTTAACCGACCCTTTAAAAGAATAGTTTACTTAACGGTTCGCGCCAGA
The DNA here is from genome assembly GCF_000591075.1 of Eurytemora carolleeae. Classification (NCBI taxonomy): domain Eukaryota; kingdom Metazoa; phylum Arthropoda; class Copepoda; order Calanoida; family Temoridae; genus Eurytemora; species Eurytemora carolleeae. The sequence continues at coordinate 140,389 of NW_019396488.1, forward strand.
GTGCCCTTAAATCCTTTATTAAAACGAGCAGCGCAAAAAAAGCCGGCATTTAATAAAATATTTAATGACACCAAAAAATGCAGCTAACTATGAAACTATTTATAAAATGGGGAGTGTAAACGTTATTTCAAGTGATACAGTACCCTTCAAGTGGCATGTCCGATTCACACCATTACCCATTTAATGATTGAGATAATCTTATTTTCAATTGTAAAAAGTGACCAGTAGACTGTAGAGTGCAGGCAGAGGCAATAAACAAATTGTCATAATTTACAATTTAAATTAAAAATGAAATTACGGTGGTTTATGCCCTGAACTAAATGCTGCCTTGAACAATGAACAATCAATTTTTGTTGAGTGGTAAGAAACTAAATACTAATCCCTGTATCTTTGCAACCTGATGGTGTAAACAATCGACATTTTAAACTTTGATTATTTGATCTATGAGAACTCAGTAAAGCTCACATCTCATAGTTTGGAATATATATCAAAGGTCTTGGACATCAGGCTGTGAAGATGTAAGTATTAGAAGGTCGGAGTTTGTTGGGAGTTATCAGTTCTTTCGACCATTCGGCTTTGTTTGATGCAGCTTTAAAATCAAACTGAATCCAGTTTATCCAGTAACGTCAACCGAATTTAAAATATTGAAAATAGTGCCTAAAAAGATTAATGACATTGCTAGGGTTTCCACAAAAAAGTAGATTCTCTTGAGCAAATGTTTCGCGTTTTTGCAAGACTTTTTTTGCATGAAATTTCGCAACAACTTTGTATTAACACGAAACCAGTTTTGCACGAAATTGTGGATGATCATTCGACAAAAATATTTTTTTTTGCACGAAATTATGCATGAATATAGAATTTAAATCATCATTTTTTCATGATTTTGCGCATGAATACTAGGTCATAGTTTTTGCACGAAATTGCTCATGATAACGAAAGCTAATAATTTTGTATAAAATGAGGAGCAGGAATAAGAAAATAGGGAAAAGACGTGAATTAGTTTCAGTTAAAATAATTCTTCAAAAGCTGGAATATTTGATTCATGAACAATAATGAAATTATTATCATATTCATAGTTTAGACAGTGTTAAAATTTTGATTTTCTTTCATTAATAAATTTGTCGTGATATGTGATATGCGATATGTTTTAAGAAAACGCTGAAAAGGTTACACATTTCTCTTGTTTTTTGTCTGCTTGCTTGACTTATCTTCTTCGGCTGAACCAAATTATCTTTTTGTCACAAGCTCTGACTTTCTAACCCCCATATTTTTGCAACTCGATGTCGTTGACCTTTGATATGAATTATGTGAGATTAAATTGTCTAAGTTTGAAAAATCAAAGCTTTGCACAATTATATTGCAAAGATTTAGGGATAAGACAATTTGAGTGTGTGGCAACAACTCAGTTCCTTTGTGTGCAAGAACCCCTGAGTGATTAAATCATTCATTTCTTGAAATTGTTTCTCAAAATATTACGAAATAGCTGGAGATTATGAAATAGGTCGAAATAACGAATAAGAAGGAAACATTAAAATGCGCAAAAACCAAGATTTTCTTTAGAATTTGCGCGAAATAGCTTTTGCGCATTAATGCGAAATTATATCAAAATTTTGTGCAGTTTTTACTCAAAACGTAAGAAAATCTTTGCACAATTATTGCACGATTTTGTGCAAAACATTTCGATTGGAAAACCCTAGACAGTGCCCTGTAAACCTTTTTTAAACAAGCCGCACAAAAAAGCCGGCCTTGAATAAAAATGGAAAAAATGGCTATTTAGGAAGAAATCGTCATAATTTAAGATAAAAAACGACAATATCTTCCTCTTTGATAGATAGTGAATCGGATATGCTACTCTATAAATGAAGGGTCACTTTAAACTATGTATACAGTCCCTTAAGATGGAACATCGCGTCAAAATGACAACTAGATAGTTTAAAATGGCCAGTACCATAAAAATAATTTTTACCTTAGCCTTGACAGCATCATTTTTACTTTAGCCTTGACAGCATCATTTTTACCTTAGCCTTGACAGCATCATTTTTATCTTAGCCTTGACAGCATCATTTTTACCTTAGCCTTGACAGCATAATTTTTACCTTAGCCTTGACAGCATCATTTTTACCTTAGCCTTGACAGCATCATTTTTACCTTAGCCTTGACAGCATCATTTTGGTTTTGGTGAAACATCCAGAGAATCCATACATGAGAATATTCAGATACGTTCTCTTAACAAGAATTTTTTTTTTTGCGGAAAAAAAACTTACTCTGACCCTTTGATCTTAAATATTCGCTGGGTACCAAAGTACAAAAAGGTTTAGTTTGTTACAACAAGCCTTAAATAATGAAAAATGAGCAAGATTTGATATTTATACTGTGCCAGTATTGCCAGAGCTGTTACTGGGGTTGGGGAGGGGGTGTACTCAAGCACAATCCCTCCCCCCGGCCTCCCGTAGCATTAAGTTTGAGGAAAATTAGCAATTGTTTAATAAAACTTTTGCTAAGGGCCTGAGTTTGAAAAGTTTATATAAATATCACATCAAAATTTTTCACAATTTATCTCAAATGAAATGGGTTATGGGCTAAACTCGAATGGTATTTGAAATCGAGTAATATCCACCTTTTCTTTGTTTACAGAGGAGTAGTTCAGTATAATCCCGTAGCTATTATCATGCTTTTCTAGTATATACCCTTTTACTCTTGACAAACATTCCAGAAACGAAGCTGTTGTATTATTTAGGTATCTATTTTTCAAGATACGACTCACTGCATTACCTCAGTATGTATCAATCCAGATACAATACTCTCTGTATTATCTATTAATAGAGATACAACTCAGGTCCGGTACGTTCGCTACAGGAGAATGGATTACTCTAATACCATAATCAAGCAGAGTATTATTCCAACTGATGTATATTTTGAGTTTTATTGTTCAGGTTAAATTCATGAACGTAATTAAGCTAAATCGTAATACAAGTTTAACGTAGTTAGGTTTAATACATGTTAAGGATAAGGACCATATGTTTTACTTAGTTAAATTCGTAAATATAATTAAGGTATAATGTTATCACGTAATATTTTCAGGTTTACAAATATGGGGTTTAGTACTCTATTTATTACACCTATATCTGATTTTTTTAACCTTTACAATCCTCCTTAAAGTCTTAAAAGTTTTCCATTGATTCACAACTTATATGTTATATTTTCGACAAAATTCACAATTTTTCCAGATTTAAAAAAAGGTGGATACAAAAACTAAAACTTCAGCTAAAAACTGGAAATCATGGTGCTAGGACTGTTCTTTTCGTCCTGTTTAAAATAAACTGTATACGCCAGTAGGAACAAATGGTTGGAATGAAACAACATTATTAGAGGGAATCAAGATATGAAAAGAGGGAAATTACCGAATTTTTACAAAATTGGTTCTTTGCTTCTGTATTAAAATGAAATAGCTCCATATCACTGCTTTATATCTAAAACTAAGATTGCTTACCTAAAGCATGTTCTGGATTGTTAAAAATATTCTTGTTCAGTCTAAAAATACAAATATTTAAATATTCTTGTTTAGTTTAAAAATACAAATATATAAATATTAATGTTTAGTTTAAAAATACAAATATATAAATATTAATGTTTAGTCTAAAAATACAAATGTATAAAATATTCTTGTTTAGTTTAAAAATACAAATGTATGAAATAAAGAGTAAGTGCATTTTCATAATAATGCACTTGATGTGCGTAATTGTTATAAAACTAAGGTTTACTTCATTCAATGGCCTACAGCTCCAAATTGGACAACAAACGAACAGTCTTGTAAACTAGAAATGTTGCTCAAAATGTAAAACTTTTAAAAAATATGTTTCTTTATATTTTTCTTTCAAGTCCACAAAAAATTTCAGCCCATTCGGTCCAGTCGTTTGGCCAGCTGTAGGGAACATTTATAGGAATGTCTTGTTTTATCATATAGATAAGTATTTTGCAGCATTCAATCATCAGCCTAATTTTAGAAAAATGATCAAATGATAAAAAAACTGTCCAATTTTTCTGTATTTTTCGAGAATAAAAATGGAGTTAACCACTTTTCGGAAATTTTTGCAACCTTTATTTGATTCACACTTTTCTACAATCAAATCAAAAATCATCTCTTAATAGCCATAGTCAAAAATTCTGATGATATAGATCTATTAATATAAATATTTTTGTTCAACAAAAGTTATAGTTAACATCATCTAAGACAGAAGAAAAAATGTGTTATGAGATAAATACTAAATAATGTTTAATACTACATTCTTGGCTGTTTATTTTCTTTCTTAAATCAATAATATATGCATTAAAAACTAAATGAAAAATTCAGAAACCAAAATATTTAATTTGGATGGTTTCAGGCGATCATTCAAATCTTATCTTTTGTGAACTTCAATTCAAACACTGTAATCTAACTGACTTCCAAATTATAAGTAAATCGAAAAATACTGAAATATTTATTAGAAATATTGAATAATATCAAATAAAAAATGAACTTACTTGAGGGTTGCCCGTGCCTGCTTACAAATACCACTCTGTCGGGGAGTTCCGTTCTGTTTACAATAATCAATGAAACAATAATAATTTCTTTATCGAGATATTCAAGGACTTGTATTGCTTAATAATTTGGAGGTTTAAGCCTTAGAGCGTGGAGATAATTCTAAGCCAAAATGAAACCTACAATCATGTCAAATTTGGAATTAGATGAGATCCTGGAAAGGGGAAAAAAAATGAGAATTTCAGACGCCGATACCTTGAAAGTTGAGGACGCTTTAAAACACAATTGTTAAAAGGGAAAAGGTTAAAAAATCCCACCTATACTCAATGCTACAAGCTAGACCCAGGGAGTAAGGAACAGAAGGAAGATGTAACTGACGCGGTTCGCCCTACCATATGATTATGCATGCTTTGCAGACGGGTACTCCATTTGTATATGAAATATTCAGAATAGGTTATCGTATACGCGGTAATTGTACATCAGACAAAAATTTCTTATTCAAATGGAGTACTGTCTGCAAAGCATGTATATTGTATAATCATAGGGTAGGGGGAACCACGTCAGTTATATATTCCTTCTATTCCTTACTCCCTGGCTAGACCTGAGGTTGTGAAAATATGAACAGCAGTTCTGTACAACGCGGTAAATTCTATTGGGAATTAAAACAAAATATCAAGCGGGAACGGTTATATGGAAGTCGGTCCGGTGCTTGTGCTTGAATAAATTGCATCAATGTGTGAATTTTCTCTTACTCTAAATTCCCAAACCTTTTGACTTGCCCTGCCTCCTGTACGGTGTAAAGTAAGAGATATAATGTTTATTATGCATAGAGCGTCCCATATCATATTGGTTTATCTCCAAGAAAGCGTGTCTATAGAATTAAATCTATAGAGCTAAAGGGGAATTCACCATTCCCCTTGTATAACATTTTTACGAGCTTTCAGTGGACCGCATAGAAGTAATTTAAAGCAACCCTTTATCCATGTCCGATTCACAATGGTACCGTATCCTCCTCTGATCAAAATGCATGACATGTCCTATAAGTCATCCAAATAGATTCAGCCTGCTTATAAAAAGTCTTATGAATTATAAGACAGGGTCGACTTTGAAGTGTCGCAACGCCTGGGGCTTAGATTTTGCCGCTCTAACTAACTTATGCTGTAGCCGTTTACATGTTCGTTTTATATTTTAAAGCACTTGTTGATAGCTTTGGTTTTTAGGAAGTGATTGGCAATTCTCAAAGATTTTTGCTTGAGAGCTCGGAACCTTTCAATCACACGCACTCTTTCTCTTAACATGTCTATTTTAAAACGCGGGTTTTCATAGTCTTTTAGCGGTTATTTTTGAAAGGGGGTCGGTCTAGCTTTCATAGGATTGATGGCTGACCGCGCATTTATGCTTCAGAAACAATTGAGGAAATATTTCAGACTTTCAACACATTTTAAGGCTAGAAAACGATGATACCTTCTACATTATTATTAAATATATGTTGAAAAGGTAGCGTTGTAAATGAGGCAAGGTCAAAAAATCAAAATACGTTAAGATATCTCAATTATATATATATCTAAATATATATTTGTATGCTCTTCAAAAATTGACTAATTTCTGTATGAATTCTGTGAATAAAGTAACTGGTGGAATTCTTGCTTGAACCCTGAAGGAAATGGGAGAAATTTACATTTTTCTAGTTTGGAAAACGACATCTTTCACATAATTATTTGGAAAGGTTTAACAGGTATCCTTGTGAAGCGGGAATCATTTAGGGCAACTAAAACATGTCAGTGGCTAACTTCAATCGATAAACGGAGAACAAGATTCTTCCCAATTTTCAAGTTAAATTTATTTAAACTATTGATAAAGCTCCTTAGTTTTGAAGACAGACTGGATATGTCCAATGGGAGAAACATTGTAAGATTCCATCTGAAAATATTAAGTTTAAATATATCAACATTAAGGTTTATTATCAAAAATATTGAATACAATTTACAATTCTTAATTAAAGTACAATTCTTAACAAAAAGCAAGAGTTTGAACTATCTGAAGAAAAAGACTGTTCCCTTGATTAGTCCCTGGTCTGTCTGATCTTGTTTAGGTAATATTGGTTGGATTTCTCAGAGTAAATATCAATCTCATCCTAAATGTAAAATTTCAGTTCTGACAAAAAAAAATTTGTCATTACAAATTGATTATTATCATCATTATCATCCTTTATATTGTCATCCTTATCATTCTTATCATCATTATCATCAGCAATACATTATTACAGTTTTCATCATTATCATCCTCATTATCATCATTATTATCCACATTATCATCATTATTATCCTCATTATCATCATTATCATCAATATTATCCGCATTATCATCATTATTATCCTCATTATCATCATTATCAAATTTAACGTCAAAATACTATAATCCTGAAATGGTTAAAACCATTTTCCAGCTAAAATTAAAGAAAAATCGACAACTATTCAAGGACAATAATTCTCAAGTTTTAGTTTGAAAAAAATACAGAATATAACGAGAAGATATTTGAAGAGAGAAAAACAACATGAAAATATTTTTCATGTAAATTTAGAAAATAGATTTAGATATTTTCAAAGGTTCGTGAAAAAAATAAAAACTTAAGTTCTCTGAAGGTTTTTTATTGCCTCGCATTTATTCCCCTTAACCACCCACAATTGAGCCAAAAAAACTTGAGTAATGGCTCGAAGAAAGTGAAAAAAAATATGATTTTAAATAATTACCGTTGCACCAATGACAGGGCAGTCCTGAGATAGCTGACCAGTGATGGGACACTCCTTGGTGGGCCCCGCCTTCAAAGCCTTAAACACGGTTTGATTATCATTCATGAAGGGGTGTGATGGGAAGGGGTCAAACATAATCATGACAATTTATTGCAACACATTTTGAAAAGCCAGTGCTAGGGATCCGGATAAGCAACATTTTGGCTTCCGGTTAACTAATTTTACTCTCAAAGAGAGATCCATTTTAATGATTGAAGAACCAGAATTCGGAATTGATTAAAAATGAAATGGATCCCAAGCATTGTGAATTGTGAAAAGCTTAAATATCGTACAAAAAACCATTGAAAATATCAATATTTACAAGTATAAGGCCATGACGAATTCACAAGTACCTTTAATAGCGTCGTTTATCTGTTTAAAAAAATTTAAATTCGGATTCGGACAATTCCTTTATTAGTTTCTGTATCAGAAATCCGCAAATCACTTTTATAGAAAAACCACAATTAAAAATAATCAATTTTCAAAGTCAACATGGATCATTCAAGTGTGACATACATACATATATACAAACGCCGACCACGTTATACCTGTGAAGGAAAGGTGAGTGTGAACCCAATATTAAAAAGTACAAAAAGTATGAACGCTGTTAATTTCTTTCCAAACTGGTGATCATACGGTCTGTGGGAGAACTTGTAAGTATTCTAAAACATAAAAAAGATTATTAACATTTTTCTCAAAACCAATTTTGAATCTGTAAAAACTAGAGTTTTGCAAGAGCATAAATATATCCTAATCCAGAGCAAAGAATTAAAATGTGAAGATTGTTATTTCATAGGTGTACGCAATTTTAGTACTGCAGTGTACTGGCTCTGGGGTGTAAAGTAAAAAATCAATGAAATATTCTGGCAACAGGAGACTTTAATGTGAATTATCAAAATGTTCAATGTTAAATGCCTTGATCCTCCTCGGATACTAGAGGAACACTGATGCATCTATTCTTGTTTACAAACACCGCCCAGAGAGAACTGGTTTCAAGATGTACGTACAGAATACGCAACAGCAATTAACTTTCCTTGCCTTATTACCTTGATCCAGAGGTTCATCTAGTAATAATTTGGGTTACCATTGTACAATGTATGCCCATTAAAAGCAAAAATTACAACTTAACACCATTTAAACCCATAAAATAATAAATCTGCCACAAAAACCAAGTCCATAATCTAACATAATTCAAGCCTGAGGCTGTCCTTGAATATTTACTTTAAGCCGTTTAAAATTTAACAAATATAAGGTAATAATAAGTAAAATAAATAAGACAAAATTGAACCACTACCTTCATGAAAGCGTATGAGACGGCTGAAAGAAATGTTGTTGCTCCTGTGAGAGCCCAGAGGTAATGTATAGAGGGGTGTCCTGCCAGGTTAAATACAGGGGCACCCAGAGATACAGAGATTAGTAGAAACTGCAGAGCTAAGACAATACATTTTAAATTAATATTTTCATATTTAAATTTATGGACAACATTAAATGTAAATTAGAGGAGAGGAGGATTGGGATTCCAGGCATGTTGATTTCCCCCCCCCCCTCGAATGACTTGCAAGTCCGATTCATAACGATACCCTTCACTCATCTTGATGGAAATTGTAAGAATTAAACACATTTTTAGGTGGAAACACGATATATTAAGGGTTCTGTTTTGAATCGGACACGACACTATCTAGAGGGTCGATAGAAGCAAGAGCATTAGTCCCGTAAAGGGAGTGACCGGTTATGTAAGGTAGTTGAACTGAGTATGCAGTGTTGTGGAAAACTTCTCTCGGATTCATTTGAGACATACTAAACTTTTTAAAGATCTGTAAATCCTGAGTTTGAGCGCAAATTCGATGTTCAAAACTCCTACTTTGGGGGTGGATACGTTTTCAGAATTAGTTTTTTGTTAATTATTAAATAACGACGACATAAAATGTAAAAAAGTTCTACAATAAACTACAGACGTCATGTATCGGAACAGGTTGAAAAAATAAAAATTAACTGTTATGATTAAAATAAATATAATATATTTATTTTAAATTTATTTTTAGTCCTGAAAATGGTTCCTCTTTTTCAGGGTGGTTGTCTGCAGATTTTCTATTACTATTATTGAAAAGACGACATTTGAAGAATTCAAAGAAATCTGCGAATAAATTCAAAGAAGATAAGAAATTCAATATAATAATAAAAACGAAATAATTGATTCTAGCATTGATTTGTTGACAAATTTCTTTTGAGAAATATGTTCCCAACAATCTAATTAGATTACTGTGTGATTTTTACTTTATTTTTCGTCGTCGTTATTTAGTAATTTAAAAAAAATGATTCTGAAAACGTATCCACCCCCAAAGTAGGAGTTTTGAAGGTGACATGGAAACGCCTCAACACGGAAACGACTCAACACGGAAATGTCTCAAAAAAACGGACTCATAAAACTAATTTAATGTCGTCTTTTGAACATCGAATTTGCGCTCAAACTCAGGATTTACAGATCTTTAAAATGTTTAATATGTCTCAAATAAATCCGAAGTTTTCCACAACACTGCATACTCAGTTCAACTACCTTACATAGCCGGTCACTCCCTTTAAATCCACCTTTAATCCTGGACTGACCTGTGTTAACTTTACTGATTGCTGTAGGTTGAACTGTAGCAGTAGGAAGGGAAACATCAAAATATTTCTATTTTTTTTCCACGGGCAACGCCGGGCCTTTCAGCTAGTTATTTATGAAGCATGTTAAAAATATTTTTTAGAAAAACCATATTACATGACTTACTTTAATCGAAGGTTAAATCCTTCTTGTGGTTCTTACTTGATGTAAATATATAAAAATACACATATCGGACACATTTTAGAAAATCCGCAATACGTATTCTTTGACCTCCAGAGGAAAGGCAACCAAGATTCCCGGGCCGGGTCGGCAACAATTCAGGCCAGTGCATAGACTCTAGAATAGTCAGGCCCCTGCTCTATTGGCCAGTATCAGGCTACAGATCTAACACCAACACTAGTAGTTTCTTAGTAACAACTCAACACTAATACAGCGTTAGTGAATAAGAAATATACGGTTGAAATAACCAGCTGAAAACAAACAAAAGAACAAAGAACCATTATTCCTTTTGACAAAAAAGGGTGATTTATTTTATCCTTCAACTTTAATGTCAGCGCTAAATAGTATGCCTATTATAACCCAAATAGCAGGTGGCACCGTTGCAGCGATAATATCTTTAACCTGCTTCAAAGTTTGGATGCAAGGGCCTAAATGTCTGTCCAAGAAACGGTTAGACGGCAAGGTTGTCGTGATAACAGGAGCTAATACTGGTATAGGGAAGGTGTGCGCCAAGGAGTTGAGTAGAAGAGGTGCCAAGGTCATAATGCTGTGTAGGAGTTTAGAACGAGGCGAAGCTGCTGCTGAGGATATCAGAGGAGCAGGAGGAGAAATATTGGTGGAACAGATGGATCTAAGCAGTTTCAAGAGCATCAGAGCGTGTGCGGAGAAACTGAACCAGGACCTTGATAAGATCGATATTCTTCTTAACAATGCAGGAGTTATGGGATGTCCTTTAACCAGGACAGAGGACGGGTTGGAGATGCAGATTGGGACAAATCATTTTGGACATTTCCTTCTCACAGACCTTCTTCTTCCTCTTTTACGCAAGGGAGGTGGAGGAACTAGAGTGGTCAACGTCAGCGCTCTGGCTCATCAAGCTGGGCAAATGTACTTTGATGATATCAATTTCAATAAGATCAAGTATGAACCCATTAAAGCCTATTGCCAATCCAAGCTAGCCAACGTCTTGTTCTCGGCTGAGTTAGCGGAGAGAGAAGCTAAGAATGGGATAAACGTGTATTCACTGCATCCAGGAGCGATTGCAACAGATCTTGTCAGAAATATTAAAGACAGCTATGGAGCAATAGTTGCAGGAATTGTAAATTGGTTTTTCTTGCCATTCCTCAAGGTATGTTTCTTAAAATATGTTTTAGCTTAAACTAGCTTTGTAACAAAGCTTTGCCTGAAAACTAGGATTTTCTTTTAGAAGTCATTATAATAAACTTAGAATTTTAAATTAATTTTAAATCAATGGTTCTACTAAGTTCAACATGGAAAATTTGAGACCAGGGGTTCCTGAGTTAAGGTCGAACATACAAACAGACAGACAAACAGAGATTAAACATTATAAACATAGAAACCTAGTAAGACTGAACAGTTAACTACAATAACATTAATTATGAACAAAATATTGAAGTGAAGAAGGCGGGCTTATTTTGTTATTATCACCAAGGGTTGTCCTTTTTTTAGAAGTAGGCCTAGGAAATGGGGCAAAAACTTTATCAATCAATATTTTCAGCAGTAAAACCATAGATACCATACAACAATAACAAAAGTATTTTAAATTTATAGTTTGAATATGGTATTTCATTTCTTAAGTGTAATTTCAAGTGATCTTCCATTTATAGCGAGGCATGTCCGATTCATAACGGTACCCTTTAAAACCTTTGCCGACAACGATGAGGTAGATAGTAGATACCCTCATTAATACAGCTGAAGATTGAGTGCAGGAGGACTTGAGGTTACAGTGTACACTGTAAGCTCCATGCAATAATGTACACGGTTTCTTTGCACTTAATTTCCAGCTATTTTAACAATAATATCTACGAAATCCGTGAAAAAAAGGCTTTAAGGGCATCGTTGTGAGTTGGTCATGCCACTCTCTAAATGAAAAGTCATTTGAAATTACGCTTACAGTTTGAATGATTATTATAGACTGTAGAATCTGGTGCACAAACAAGCCTATTTTGTTGTCTTGATGAATCAGTGGAGAACCATACTGGAAGATACTACAGTGACTGCAGGTTTTCTTCTCTCAATTATTCAAATCAAAGTATATACAAATAAAATTTACAAAATTCAGAGACGACTTGAACAATTCATGCTTCATTAAACCTAATTTAACAAATATGATTCATGAAACAATAATCTCAAAATATCCCTACTCCTGCCATTTCCAAAATGTGGTCTACCAAGACAACAGTCATTTTTAAAGAATGTTAATGCAAAGAAATTTCGCTTTAAAATTTGTTGACTATAAATATTTTAACAATATTACAGAGAGAAATTGGCAGCTCCTCAAGCTTTGAATAAAGAAGACGCAAGGAGACTTTGGGAGATCAGTGAAGAACTCACGGGAACAAAATAATAACAGAAGTTCATATTTGACTTCATGGATTTCTTGTAATTATATTTGAATGCTATCATGTTTAAATATATTATATAAGTAAATAATGCATCATAAATGTTCATGTACGCCTTATGATTTGTAATTGGTATAAAATATTGAAAAGGTAAAACCAAACAAAAATATAACGCAGAATAAAAATGTATTTTTGCGATTTATTAATGCAAAAATAAAAAATATTAAAATGTTGAAGTGCACAAAATATTTTTAATTTAACAATCATTTTCAATGAAGAAAAGGCAAAGAATGAAAGTTTTTAAAATATAAACTTAAGTTTTTTTATCTTGAATAAGTAGATACCTGCATAGACTAGGAAGAGGTCCCTAGAGACTATAAGCCCCGTGAGAGAAGGAGGAATAATGTTTACATATGTAAGGGTGAGGTAGAGGGTACAAACAAGGATCTAACGATCACCATTATTCATAATTTTTTGTAATTTGTTAAAACTTCAGACACAAATTCAAGAATAAATGAGGAAGATATCGTCGTTTCTCTATGTTTAAGTATTGAATTTTTGCAATTTCCTTCATTGTCCAGTATAAATTCGCAAGTCACTTATATAGAGAAACCACAATTAAAAATGCTAAATTTTCAGCTAGAAAAGGAAAGGTCTCATTCATCCTTGATCAGACAATGTTTAAATTGTAAATTTTGAATTAGACAAAAAAAATTTAAAAATGGGGTTGCCTTGTAATTATACTTAAAGTTCTATTAAAGAATAACTTAATCAAACTTAAATGAAACAAAGAGTAAATGCAGTAAATACAATGGTTGTAGAGAACTTAAACAAAAGTTAACATATGACTGGATACTTAAAATTATATAAGAATATCATAATGACTTATCAATTATTATATTACATAAAAAAATATGCATCGGACTAGATAAATAAACATGAAAGATTATGATTATATTCCTTATCAGCAAGAGGATCCAAAAAGCTTCCCAAGCTTGAAGCTTGACCCTTAAAATTCCTGAAAAAAATGTTTTTCCTAATTTTAAAACTCAAAATTTCTCAATTTTTTCATTTTAAACTGCTGTATTTTAAAAAATAGTTAACAAATGTCGAAATTAAAGGGGGCGTTCTACTACGACCGAATACCAGCTTTAAACCTTCCATTGGGTCATGTGAGTTGCCACAACAAATTTTGGCCCGATCGGTTCAACCGTTCTAAAAAGCAAAGTTTATATTTGATTTGGGGAACTCGGTAAAACCATGGGAATATTCTTTGCTTGTTTAAAAACTTGTCAAGCTCACAGTGTTCCTTAAGAGCAAAAAAGTTTAACTTGGTATTGCGGAGCAAATTCAACTTGTTCCTGGTTCTGATGCGTGAGGGTGATTGGAAACAAGTTTCCGTGAAATATTATCACTCCGTCCTGTCGAGATATCAAGGTTTATTTAAGTCACACCCTGTACAGCTGGAGGCACCTTTTGAATGATTAGTAACTTATTTTTAATTAATTTCTTTTACCAGACTTTGCTCCATGTATTACCTTGTTCAATATCAATTTTCAAGAGTGTTCTTTCAAAACTCAAGTCTGTAGAGTCAAGAGCGTTTAGCTACCTATTTTACTATTTTTTTATGTTATAAGAAACCCAGGAACCAGGCACAAGATGAATTTGCTCCGCAATACTAAGTTAAACTTTTTTGCTCTGAAGGAGCACTGTGAGCTCTCTTAGAAAATCTGTGTTTCAAAATATATAAATATTTCTTTAAAATAACTTCCTTTCAAAATCTAATACTAATATAAACAATTCATATAATGTCATCTAATGTTGAATCTTAATCCTACCTAGCTATCCAACCATCAAGAAGATCGGTAAACCCGGCTAACATGAACAGTGCACAGGCTGCTTCAAAGTTTCCTATTATAAGAAACCAGAAAATAAATATAAAACTAATAAGTTATAAAAGGTATGTAAAATCTTCTCAAAATCTGATTTTGTTTTAAGATGAAAGCTTTATCGAGAAGATTAATTTGCAATCTATGCTGATTGCTGATCTTGATGCATTAAAGTATTTTTTTATGAATTTTAAAAATGTTGATGAATACATTAACGGTCTAAACTGATCAGAAGTTGATGAAGACGAATTAAAGTACTGAGTTTTTTAGGGCACGGCGGGGGGCAAACGGGCGCGTGACACACCCTGTAAGAAAAAATTTAAGTTAAAATAAGTGCTTTTGGACTGTGTAAGAGGACTTTGCCCCCCCCCCCCCCCTCCCTGTGGAGTTTTTAATAGTAATTGTATCTCACCTTGAACAATAAGACTGGAAAGGACAGGAGCCGTAACAATCCTGATTTTAAAATTATACTTAAAGGGACTGTAAACGTAAATTCAAGTGACTCGGCCTTAGTCGATCAAACATACTGCTATTTTTACCTATTTTCTATGTCTTAAATTCAGTGCTTAGGATCCGGATCCGTTGGGTCCTCAAGTTTTGGCTTCCTGGATCCGGATCCGGATACGCAAAAAATATCCGGATCCAAGGGGTAACATATCAACCAAAAACTGCAAAAAAAACTTTTTTACTCCTAAAACCCAAATCTGAACTTTTGAAAAAAGAGAGATTATAAAAATTTCTTCATTTCTAAATGGTTCATCAAGTTTTAGTGTAAAAATAAGCGGAAAAATTTGAAAATTGTTTTTTTTTGTTAAAAATTTAGTAAATCTTAGAGAAATGACCTGGATCCGGATCCATTTTTTTCCAGTGCGGATCCAGGATCCGGATCCGCATCAAAATTAAATGGATCCTAAACACTGGTTTTAATATTGATAATTATTTTTTGCAGTTTTCTATGAAAGTGACTGACGCATTTAGGCAGCTTGAGAAAAAGAAGAAAATGGTTAGTAACCTTTAACCTTTGCTGAGAAAGGCTGACGTATATATCTTTATTCTTTTAATTCGAGATTTAGTGCCGGGAAACTGCATTTGTACACTGTTAATGCTAATGTTTGGATTATTTTCAGGACTCCTGGCGGAGTATAAAAGAAAATTTCAGATTTTTGTCATGGTTTTCATAAGGGTGCATATATCACATTAATATGTAGAAAATATTATATTCAATATTTACGGAATATCAAGATAAAAAGCATTTTATTTTTTGTTTGATCCAGTTGATTTTTTTCTTGAAATATGTATTTAAAAAAAATATTTTAGCCTTTCTGTCGTCTTTTTCAGTAATCTTTTATTAGCTCTTTATTTCCCAACAATTGAAACTAGAATAGATTAGCATTTGTTACATATTTATCATTTCTAGATTTAGAAGTACTTTACGTTAGTGCAGTTTTTATATCACAGGGTAAATCATTCCATGGAGAAACAACTATTAGGTTAAAAAAATGTTTCGGAATATCAGTTCTACAAAATTTGGCACTAAGTGAAAGAGGATTTTCTGACATTCTTTTAATTCTATTGGATGTATCTTCTAACATTGAAAACCACGTACATTTAGCAACATTATTAACAAAATGGATAATTTATAGGTTTCAATTAAATAGCGAAGTCTTCGACTTTCAAGGGATTGTATCCTCGAGTCTCTTGTCAGTCAATTTTCAGCTGAGAGAATAAAGATTTCTACATCAACCTTGGTGAACTCTGAAACTAAGTATTATAAAAATACCTTGAAACACAGAGAATATTAGGAACTGTAATTATGTTGTCCTTCTTCACTGGCTCGTCACTTAATATCTTCTCTTTCCCGTTCTCAGGTGGTGAAGCAGTAGACATTCTTCTTTTAGAGATAGGTAGATAGTTCGATAAGGAGAAGATAGGTAGATAGATCGGCAAGCTGGAGGTGGATAAATAGTTAGGCGGGAAATTTGAATTTTGTAATTTGGTAGCGGAGGAAAACTTTGATGAGCTCCAGACGTTCTTGTTCAGTATCCGTACATCCCAAAAACAAAACCCCCCCCCCGTAAAGAAATCTGGAGTTATAGAAGCTAAAAAAAAACATGGTCTAATACTTTTTTATTTTCCCCTTCCTGGCACTTTTCCATAGTGAAGCAACACGATCTATCATATATACCGATTTTAACTTTAAATTGAGTTTAATAACAGTCTTTTCTTTCAATTAGGCGGGGAGGGGGGGGGGGGGTTATCAAAAACAACGTCAGTGACTTCTTAGAATATGATAATGATAATAATATTAAACAGATTTTAGGGAAACCTTGGAGTAGAAAGAAGTCTGCAGGGCAAAGCTGGATTGTTTAACACAATTTACGCATAAAAAGCGTAAACTGGTTGAGCCCGGTATAAGCATATTTAATATTTATTCTGAAAAAGATAAATAAATCTATTTCCGGTTCTTTTTAAATGCACGCGGTGGTCGCACTGTAAATGCATAAATCTGGCACAATTTTTAACAGTGTACAAGTACAATCTACGCTGTTTTCTGTTTATGATAATTGTACTGTAATGTACTGTACAGTTCACAAGGTGTAAAAGCATACAAACTTATCCCTAAACAACAATTCCCAGTTTATATAATAAAATTGAAAAAGTAAAAAAGTTCTAAATTCTTTTGACACAAGTAAATTTTTTTTGAACAGCGGTAAAGGAATGATATAAAATATCCCAGCCATTGTTAGTGTTGGAAGCCAACTTCTGTTTTACAGGATATGTTTACATATTGGTATATATAAATCTGATTGTCAGTAAGTTGGTATTTATAGATGATGTGCTGATCGCTTCAGATGTTGGCTCACCTACAAAAGTAAGAATCTTAACGTTCACTTAAAAATGCTTAATTTCGAGGTATTTTAATGAAAACATTTCCAGGAATTTTCCCCAACATTGATGACAGAGTGGTGTGGGGGGGGGGTTGATTATTAATGCTAAAAAAATAGACATCAACTTAATTTTTATTTAACTCTCTTTGATCAAAAAGTCATGTTTTTCCTACAAAAATTGTGTCGTATCATTTGAGCTAAACATCAATTAAATATATGTAAGTTTTGGATTAATGTTTGTTAAGACTAACGTTTCAAATGATGATAGTCCTAAAATGTGATAAAATATATTTCTTAATAAGTTCCTATTAACATGATTAAATTTATATTTGGTCAAATGCTTTAAAAGCCGGCTTGTGAAAAGCTGGATTTAATTCAATAGGATATTAGTTCAATCGATATAGAATTGTATCTGTAATTGTTATCAAACGTAACTTTTATACAGTAGGGATATCCAAAAAGAGACGATTAGGAAGAAAATCAAAAGTGTGAACATTGGATACTCAGATTCAGCGATCAGGATTAAGGATATTTCATTTTAAAGTTTTCAGCTTTGAATACATTATGAACTTTTTCTTGAATAAAACAAGTGTAAGGCTGAAATTTTAATCTAACCTAAGCAAGCATGCCAACTGCCTTCCTGGCGGCATCGTCCAGGTCAGAAGCAGAAGCAATCTTAACATCAGATTCCGCCAGAATCTTCTTGGCAGCATCAACATTGGTTCCCTCCAGTCGGACTACTAGAGGCACCTAGCGTTACAAATAATAAACAAGTTGTTTGAGCGCATCCACCGAGTACCTTCTATTTTATTGCAGTACTCTTCAAAAGGGTCAAATTTAACCCCTTTCGTTAGTATTCCCCAGTCTCTTCACATAATTCCGCCAATGCATTCAAATTTTGTGAATTTAACATCTTAAAATTTTCAGATAAATAAACTTTGTACCTTCAGATCGATAGACTTGCAGGCGTTAACGATCCCATTAGCGATGGTAGCGCAGTTAACGATTCCTCCGAACACGTTTACAAGAATCGCTTTAACCTTATCATCCTCTGTTATGATGCGGAATGCCTCCTTCACCTAAAATTTAACAAATTGCTTATATTTAAAAATTATGATTTGACAAATTGACAGGCACACTTTCATCTTTTTGAACCAACCGACCTACCCCTACCTAACACTCTATACCCTACTCTTCGCATTAAAAAATCATCTAGTTTTATCTCAAATATTGAATCCGTCATTGTTTCTAGTCCCTCCTGAATACTGCATCCGACGAGGTGTTACATGTTAGTATTCCTCCTTTTCATTACCTGCTTCTCCTGGAAATCAACTCCGACGAGATGTTACCTATAAGTATTCCTCCTTTTCATTACCTGCTTCTCCTGGAAATCAACTCCGACGAGATGTTACCTATAAGTATTCCTCCTTTTCATTACCTGCTCCTCCTGGAAATCAACTCCGAGTAGATGTTACCTGTTAGTATTCCTCCTTTTCATTACCTACTTCTCCTGGAAATCAACTCCGAGTAGATGTTACCTGTTAGTATTCCTCCTTTTCATTAACTGCTTCTCCTGGAAATCAACTCCGACGAGATGTTACCTGTTAGTATTCTTCCTTTTCATTACCTGCTCCTCCTGGAAATCAACTACGACGAGGTGTTACCTGTTCCTCTTGAACATTGCCTCCGACATCCAGGAAGTTTGCTGGTTCTCCTCCGTAAAGTTTGATAATATCCATGGTAGCCATTGCAAGACCAGCTCCATTCACCAGGCATCCAATGTTGCCATCCATCTGCGAGGTAATTAAGTAAAAATAAAATTTGTATCTTGCATAATCAACACACATGACATTGCACCCCTGTTTAAAACTTTTTGTAAAGGATTTTTAAAAGATGAAAATAAAGATTAATTCGGAGAATTTTACCTGAACATAATTGAGGTTATGTTTAGCAGCCTCAACCTCCCTAGGCTCACTCTCGGTAGTGTCCTCCATGTCGAAGATGCTCCGCTGACGGAAGGAAGCATTATCGTCAAACCCTAGTTTAGCATCAGCAGTGTACACCTGAAATAAATATGCGAATCCACGGATCCGGATCCAAGGCGCAAAGCATCAGCCAAAAACTGCAAAAAAAGTTGTACTCTCAAAATCAAGAAATAACCAGGATTTGGATCCGGATTTGAATCCGAATCCTTTTTTTCCAGTGCGGATCCAGGATCCGGATTTGCAACTATTAATGTTATACAAAACATCTAACATTTTTTCTTAATAAAACAAAACAAAATAAAATAAAATAAAATAAAATAAAATAATTTTACATTAAAACTAGAATATCCTAACTTAGAAGCCTTCAAAGTCACTGCATGCTGAAGGCACCAAAAGCTTAATCTAGGTTGAAAACATATGTTTACAAAAAACTGCAGCAGAAAATTATCGAAAATTATCAATTTTTAAAGAGGAAAATCATGATGATATCATTGGGGGTAACGTTGTGAATCAGGAATGCCACTCTTTTTTAAATTGAAAGTCACTTGAGATTAGGTCAACACCTTTTAAGTCTCAACCATTAGTTTTAGAAGGCAAAATACAATTAATATATAACTTACCATGCCCTGAGGTGTTTCAGCAAGGGGGTTGATTTCAAGCTGAACACAATCAACATCAAGGAAAACCTGGCAAAAAAACAATTTTATTTAATAATAATACAACTCAATTTTTTTCAATTAAAAAGATTTTTTCAATTCCGACTGAAATATTTTGAGAAGTTCAGGAGCTTATTTTCTGTGGGGGGGGGGGNTCCGCAGAACGAGAAGTCAGATTCCAATATTCAAAATGTTTTCTTAATTAAATCTTGTTTTCCTTGTACAGGTTCTTTATCTGCTGAGCACACTGGGGTACAAGCTCTCCTTTAAACCCAAGGAATTCAGCAACCTGGGTCGCCATCTCATCAGTGACTCCTGGAAAGTATACGTTAGCACAAATGAATTAATCAATCAACAAATCAATCAACTGAAATTATCCCATACCATTTTTAAGAGTATACCCCAAGATAGCATTAAAAACTAAATTTTCCAGAATGAAATTAGTGATACAAAACCTCGTTTATTTACCAGCTAAGATATTTTAGGAAAAATATGGTGTCCTGTCCTGTCAAGTGAAATAGGTACATACTAAAAGATACGGCGGTGCTGTATATCGTTAATATTTAATACTGAACAAATTTCAGTTAAGACACTTTCTGTTAAAGAACAAATCTACGATCGATCCATAGATTAATTAATCCTGTACCTATTTTTATGTCAACAGGGATCTTCATAATTCTTTCAGGAGTTTTCTCAGCAACCTCCTCAATATCAACTCCACCATCAGGACTAGCCACTATCACAGGACCGTTGTACTCCCTGCAATACAATTTAATTTCAGTTTTAATGTTGTACAACACAATATACAACCAGTCTCAATATACATCCAGTTTTAATGTTGCAAAACACAATATACTGTCAGTTCTAGTTGTAAAACACAATAAACATTCAGTCTTAATCTTGTTCAACACAATATACGTTCAGTTTTAATGTTGTTGTACAACACAATATACATTTAATTTTAATGTTGTACAACACTGATGCAGTGTGACCACGGCATGTTCTAGCTAGTTTAGAACCATAGAAGAACTGTAAGATCTAAAAAGAAATAGCGAGAAAACTAGATATATATTTTTATTTTTAGATCTTTGAAAACTGTTTTCAGCTAACAGATGAAGCCAGAACCTCGTCTATTATTCACCGTATGGGAGGAGAAGAGTTCTTTCTTCAGAATAACGTAGAAGGAAGACCCTGTGTGCAAACTACTCTTACGAAGTAACCAGGATACAAAAATATAAAACTCTGAGAAAGGAGAAGAGTTCTTTCTTCGGAATAACGTGGAAGGAAGACCCTGTGTGCAAACTACTCTTACAAAGTGACCAGGATACAAAAATATAAGACTCTGAGTAAGGAGAAGTGATAAATATCCGAGAAGGAACAGAATATGGAAACATATATAGATAGACACATAGTGATGATTGTGAAAGTCAGTGATGTGAGAGATGACAGAGCAGGTGTCGGAGAACTGTCAATCAGGATCAGCAACAGGGAACACTTAGAAATTTTTAGAGATGAATATTTCCTTCTAATTTTAAATTTACGATATTGTAACCTTGTAAGGATTTTTCTCTTGTAGAGTAAATCCACCCCTTCATAGGTTCTTAGTCTCAGCAAACAAAAATATGAGGATTTTGTCATATTATTGTTTGTATTATGTAAATATGTCAAGGGTTAATATGGGTCATTCATATTTGCTCAAGGAGCAGAAGGTGTTTTGATTTGATACAGAAACCATCTGTACCATCGCTGAAATAAGAGGATTTGATTGGATAATGATGGCGGTAATGTGCGTTGGTCAAATATTTACTTGACACTTTCTGCTAAAGAACAAATCTACGATCGATCCATAGATTAATTAATCCTGTACCTATTTTTATGTCAACAGGGATCTTCATAATTCTTTCAGGAGTTTTCTCAGCAACCTCCTCAATATCAACTCCACCATCAGGACTAGCCACTATCACAGGGCCGTTGTACTCCCTGCAATACAATATAATTTCAGTATACATTTAGTTTTAATCTTGTACAACACTATATACAACCAGTCTCATTATACATCCAGTCTTAATGTATTGTGTTTTACAACATTAAGACTAAACTTGTATTGTGTTGTACAACATTAAAACTAAATGTTTATGTTGTTGTACAACACCAAAATATAATGTATATTGTGTTTTACAACTAGAACTGACAGTATATTGTGTTTTACAACACATTTAGTTTTAATGTTGTACAACACAATACACATTTAGTTTTAATCTTGTACAACACAATATACATTCAGTTTTAATGTTGTACAACACAATACAAATTTAGTTTTTATGTTGTACAACACAATATACATTTAATTTTAATGTTGTACAACAAAATATACATTCAGTCTTAATGTTGTACAACACAATATACCATTGCTTAGGATCCGGATCCGTTGAATCCGCAAAATTTTGGCTTCCGGAATTTGGATCCGGATCCACAAACATATGCGAATCCACGGATCCGGATCCAAGGCGCAAAGCATCAGCCAAAAACTGCAAAAAAAGTTGTACTCTCAAAATCAAAATCTGCACTATTAAAAAAAGAGATTTAAAAAATGTCCTGACTTCTGAATGGTTCTTCAAGTTTTAGCATAAAAATAAACGAAATATATAAGACACAAATATAAAAAAATCATGCTTTGTTAAAAATTCAGTAAAATTTGAGAATTACCTGGATCCTGATCCGGTTTGGATCAGGATCCATTTTTTTCCAGTGCGGATCCAGGATCCGGATCCGGATCCGAATCAAAAGATAAATGGATCTTAAGCACTGCAATATACATTACACAACATGCAACTATTGTTGTTCAAAACATCTAACATAAAACTAGAATATCCTAAATTAGAAGCCTAAAACTAACCGGTCAAGAAGGATACAGAAGTATGTTTCTCTGGTGATATCAATAGCCTCGGCCACCATGACCTTGCTGACCGGTATCCCAGCTGGCGGGGTCTGCTTCGTGATTAGTCGGTGACCGATCATTGAAGTACACAGGCCGGGAACCTGCAGCAAATAAAATCTTGAAACTAAGAAAATCCAAGATCAAAAGGCCAAGGGTAGAATAAGTGATTTTTAAATATATCGATTAAATATTTACCTTAGAGGGATCCTTGGTGAGATGAACACCTCCCTTGAACCCGTTGTCAAAGTGTCCCTTACCCCTACCCCCAGCCAGCACCTGGGCCTTGATCACGTACTCGGCACAGGGGAACTCCCCGGGGATACTGGCAGCCTCCTCCTGGTTGGTTGCCATACGGAACTTCTGTACCGTCACACCATAATCCTTAAAAAGAGAGAATTTTTACCTTCAGGGACATTATAATTAACGATTCACAATGGTACCGTTTTTGGTTAAATAAAGGTGACGATTTTTTAGTTAAATCTAGAAAAGTTTCTGGAAATTAAAGATGGTCGCCATACGGAACTTCTGTACTGCCACACCATAATCCTTACATACGGGAATTGTTACGTTTAGGGACTTCGTTTTTTTAATATCAATGAGTGCCATCACCAATTCACAATGGTACAGTTTTTTTTTATTTACGCAAGGTGACGATTTTTTACTTAAATCTAGAAAAGTTTATGAAATTAATAAATTTCGCCATACGGAACTTCTGTACCGTCAAACCATATCCTTAAAAAGAGAGAATTGTTACGTGTAGAACTTTATTTTAATATCAGCGAGGGCCATTAACAATTAACAATGGTACCGTTTTCGGTTAAATAAAAGCGACGATTTTCTAGTTAAACTAGAAAAGTTGATGAAAGTTGCAAATGGTCGCCATACCGAACTTCTGTACCGTCATGCCATCATCCTTAACAGGACGGAATGGTTACGTTTATGAGGGAAATTTTAATTAGTAACTGTCATCAACGATTTAAAATATTACTGTTTTCGGTTAAATAAAGGTGACGATTTTAACCTAGAAATAATCCTGAACAGGACGGTATTGTCAAGTTTTTAACGGACCTGATATTCCTGAACGGACCTATTAAATAAGTATAGTACCATCAACGATTCACAATAATACAGGTTTCATTTTAAAGAGGGTGAAAAACTATTTTGTTAAATCATGAAATAAAGGAATCCGTCAGACCATAATCATGAACAAAAGAAAATTGTCCACTGGTTTCCGGTAATCTTTCAAATTTAAAAGGGCCATCAAAAATAAACCACTGCACCATAAAAAATGTCATAGGACTAATGATGGTGCAAAGCAAAACTAACCGTCTTAGATTAGTGTGTGCATAACGTTTAAAATAATATTTTTCTTAAACAAATGTCCACCTACAAAAAATTTTGGTATTTCGATCTCGTCCTTACTAATGCATCTATATATAAATTTGGCTTGTCTGTTTGTATCCAATAAACGTTACAATGGATGAACCGATCGGGCCCAAATTTTTTGTGGGACATCTAGGGACCCCAGAATAGGTTTATGAATGACCGAAATTTTAAAAGTAAGTTTTTTATTTTTGTAAAATTTTGAAAATGCACGAAAAAATATTATGAAATCCGCAAACTTTTTCGTTTTTTTTGTTTTATAAATACTGTACAAAGAGAAGATGCTCACTGATAAAGCCACAATTAGAAGTTTAAATAGAAGATGGGCGCGAAGTGCCCTAAAAGCCTAGTTTTTATAAAAAGCAGGAAAAAAGGATACTCGAATCTGGGTTGGAAAAAAACTATTTTTTTTAACCAGCCCTTATGGTTTATTGGGTTTTCGAGTGTTTTTGGGGTTGTTAAGATCACTGGTTTAAGTCTTAGGAAATGAATAAATGTGTCCGTTTTAGTGCGGTAAACTCTCTAAAAATGAATACAGTTTATAGTAGATCTTTTTTCTTAAAGAGTTTATCATAATGAAAGGGAAGAAAAGGTAATTATTAGAAAAAATCTAAAAAAAATAATAAAACCCCCAAAAAAAACACTTAAAGGTGGGTTTTTAAATTGGGGTTTATTATTTTTTATTAGGTGTGTTTTTGAGGGCTGTTTTTTTTCTACCAACCCTGCATTGAATTTATCAATTTTTACACAAAAAGTCCGTATATAATTCTCACCTGAAGCAGTCCTTTTGACTGGTATTCTAGAAGGTTGAGGTTCCTAGTCTGACCAGCACCATTAGCTGCCGGGGTCAGCTTCAGCAGCCGTGGGGTCAACCTTGCTCCCTTGCAGATAGCGGACATTTTTCTGCAAGAAAAAAATATAAAAAATCAGGTAGAAATCTTAAATCATACTAAATCATTTAGTTGTAACTAGAATAAGATTAATTAACGGTAGATTTCTGAATGTATTTCACGTGTTTAGGTTTCTTCTTTTAAACCAACTCCTACAACTCATACATCTGAATAAAATGATGTATTATACACGGTTATTTCATATCTGGGGCAATTATTCTAGGTTTGAAGTTTTGAAGAAAAAAAAACCAGGGTTTCCAATGAAACAAAGCTTTCGTGAAAAAAATGCGATATTTCGCTAAAATCTTCTTTCTTATTTCGTAAACTTGCTTGTGAAATTTCGCAAAAATGAATGTATGACAGGAAGCGAAAACGATGCGGAATTTCGTGAAAAACAAAACGAAATAGGCAACAATTTCGGCAAAAAATTTTAAATTTTAGCGAAACGATTTCCCCATTCGTTGAAAACCCTTATCGAAACTACAGGGAATAAGCCTTAAAGCTCAGTTTCTTTACAGGACCATAATAAATAAATCATCTCGACGAGGGGGGGGGAGGGTAATTATACCTGAATTAAACTGATGTCAAGGTAGTTGTCTCCTCCTCCTCACTATCCTCTAGGTCTATATGTTCCTTGATCTTCTCCCGAAGAAGCTCTTCTTTAGTTTTCACGGATGTAACCTGAAGGTCAAAACATAATCTTTAGATTTTTCATTGCTTTTATTTTTAGTTTTTAATCCTCCGTATTTATTAAATAATAATTGATAATTGAATACGAGAATTATTAGAGAAGAGATTTGCAAAAAGGACCATCTCCCAGGCCGCCTACAGGTGTATACAACCCAGGTTCCGCTTAGAAATATTAGAATAAAAATCAACTAACCTCGCAATCTGAATCAGCATCCGAGGACTCGTCCTCATCGTCCTCCTTGTCCTCTCCATCCTCCTCTTCCATACCTTCAGGAACTAGATCAACCACATCTCCATCTATACCTACAATATAGATCAAGTACTAAATACTAAGTACTTCTGCTTCGGATCTTCTCAATTTGAATCACAGCATATTGAATCATTCAACTATAAATATTATATAATCGATCAAAACAAGCTTCTCATCCTTGAGATGATGTAAAAAAACCATCGAAATATATTCCCTACTTTGAAGCTGTGCATTATACAGATAGAGAACACATTTGAGCAACTAATTTGTATTTTTAAAAAGAATCCTTCTTTACTCTAAATTGGGAGATTTCTGAAACTGATGAAATATTAAAGATTGAATCACATAAAAAAGTGTATATAATACTTTGAATGCAGAAAATGTAAGATTTTTTGAGTATTCTAACGGTATTTTAGAGTTAGTCAGTTCTATTTTGCTGAGAAAATGTTTTAAAATTGTAGAAAATAATATTCTATTTTTGTTGTTAATATAGTGTTTTTTTACCATTTTTTTTGGGATGGGTGGGGGGGGGGAAAGGGCAAATACACTTACAATTACTAGAACGCGTGCAGAAAAGTAACCAGAATGTGAAAGATTATAATCGATTCAGTAAACAATTAGATTAGAATATTGCACAATGTCGACAAATATTTCTATACCTAGTTTTTGTTTAGTTGTTTTCTGAGGTTTAGAGTTCTTTACCACAGCTCTGGCAAGAGGGACAACACGAGTAAAATCAAACATACTTCTTTTAGAAGAAAATACATATTTAGATTCTCATCAACTTAGCAATTACTCGAAAAAGGATTTTATGATAAATTACTTTAAAAAGGAACTTTGTAACAAACAACTCTAAAAAAAGGAACTTTATAACTAATTAATCTTAAAAGACACTTAATTAATTAATCTAAAAAGGCACTTTATAATAAATTAATCTATAAAGGAACTTAATAATAAATTAATCTAAAACGGAACTTTTTAATAAATTAATCTAAAAAGGAACTTTATACTAAATTCCTTTAAAAAGGAACTTAAAAGGAACTTTATAAACTCCTTAAGAAGGAACTTTATAATAAATTCCTCTAAAAAAGAACCTTATAAGTTATAATAATTTTCTCTAAAAAGGAACTTTATGATATACTCCTTTAAAAAGAAACTTTATAATAAACTTCCCTTTAAAGGAACTTTAAAATAAAATCCTCTAAAAAGGCACTTTATAATAAGTGAACATTAAATGACAGAAACATCATTTTTTTTTTAAACAAATACAGTTCAAAATCGTAAGCCTGTTTAAAACGTCAATCCCCCCCACAACAAAGAGACCCAATTTTTTAAATAAATTCAATCTATTGGTTAAATTCTAGGAAGTTTACAGAACTTAAAAGGGAATGATGACGTAATTGAAGAGACTTCGTATATACAACGGTATTCAAAACGGTACCCTCAGAACCTTTGTTGGATCAAAAGTACTTAAATATTATACATATATATATCTACATAATTTTCATCTTAAATTACATATTTTTAATTGTATTGTCTCTGTAAAGTGGTTTGCGGACGTTTGTCTATAAGAAATTGTTTGGATAAACAAATCAAGCCATAAAAACGACGATATCTTCCACATTTGGGATCAGATTATAGAGTAATGGGTAACGTTGTAAATTTTAACGACAGTCCCTTAACTTCTCATTCAGTAGGCATTCAGTAGGCAATGCTTTAAATTCCTTTATGGAAAACTGTCCAAGGGCCCGGCGTTGCCCGTGGAAACATAATTTCAGTAAATTTGAAAAAAATAAGTAAAAAAAATTTTAAAATAGATATTTTTCAGCTCAAGACACCCTCCGGCCACCCCTGAGTATTCACAAAAAAATTAAGCCAATCGGTCCTGCCGTTTGGCCGGCTATTGGTGACGTATATACGAATGTTTTGTTTTATTTTATAGATTGAGTGAATAATTTGTTTTAAAGTTTTAAATCCTTTTAAAGTTTTTCGAAAAAATTAGCAGAAAATAGATACACTGTGAGGATATAAATATGGTTCCTCGGAGTAGAATTGTTAAGGATAGAATTGTTTCTTGTTTTGGCTGCGAAGCCCCGAGCTCCTTTGTTCTTCCTCGCCTCTTCATCCTTAAAGGGAATGATCGAGAAAAATGTATGGGGGTATGGGCTTTCGGCGAAAAATAAGCGCTTTTGATCGCTACTAATCTTACTTCTATCTGTTGCGTTAAAAAGAGAAAATTGTTAAAAACGACTCATGCTGAAGAACGTGGCGTCCATACAAATTCAAAAAGTTGCAATATTCAACTCGGATCGTAAAATAATCAATTTAATTCTATGCAAATCATTTAGATATGACAACCAATCAATAGTCATTGATTATTTTTCGACGCATTCATATATAGTTAATATTTTATAATATTTTTGATTTTAAAAAAATAATATTTTGCTGGCGCTGGATTTTCGAACATTCCTAGAAAATATTAAAATGTTGTCTTTATTATTAAAAATCCGCGAAACAGGAATAAATATTTTCATAATTAACTCTCAGATCATAAAAATATTAGATAAAAAACGCTTATTTTTCGCCCTAAGCGAGAACAAAATAACAATAAAAACCCCAAAAATCAAGATGGATTAGAGCCCCTTAAAAATCAAGATCGAAAGATGAAAAAGGGAACAAACCTTATATACTCCGCGCATTTCAGTGGAAGGAGATTATATTAGAACAATGAAGACGACTGTTTTATCTAAGATTTGATTTTTAACCAGTTTTTTTGAATTAAAAGTTACCAAGTAATCAAAGAGAAGCTTTTAAATGTCAGCTTCTCTTTGTTTCGATGTTTATGTATTGTGTATCCATGCTGTTTAACAGCTTGATATGAAACAAAATTTAATTCGAAAATGGTCTTCATTCTTTTAATATAAACGCCTACAACAGTACCAGATATTGTCATTAATAAATTCAGATATTTAATTTTCTTTAAAGTTAATTCTAAAATATCCTAGAAAACAATTTTCTTCAATTAAACGATGATGTAAGATTGAAATTAAAACAGTCGTTCATAATCCTAAATTTTAGAAGAAAACGTGGCGATATATAAAAATACAAATTTGAAAATATTCTCTAAAATGAGAATATTAAAAGCAGTGTTTCGGATCCGTATCATTTGGTCGGATCCGGATCCGGATCCGTATCAGGAAACGTTGATATGGATCCATGGAGCGCCAAAAATTAACCAAAACCATGGAATAAATAAATCAAAATGGTTCGTAAATGTATTATTTACATGACGAAAATTTTACAAAATTATCTTTAATAATTTAATGTTTACATTTATATAATAGTAATGACGACATTTTTAACTTTAGGATTACTATAGTTTATAAATTATAACCTTGCATAACAATTAATAGGGAAAATCCGATTCACAGAATCAAAAGTTACCTCGGATCCGGATCCATCATCACGGATGCGGATCCGCGGATCCGGGTCCGAATCAAAATGATATGGATCCGAAACACTGATTAAAAGATTTAGTAAAAGTTTACCTGAGCAAGACTAGCTTTAATTTTATCCACGGTTCTCTTAGCTCTCTCAGCAGCTGTAGTTGCGAGTCGGAGAACTAGATTTTTCTCCACCAGGATCTATAAAAACAACTTTTCATCAGTGCTAGAATCCAAGGGGCACAATATCAATCAAAAACTGCGAAATTTTTTTTTTATCTCAAAATTCAAAACTAAACCGTTAAAAAAAAGAGTTTAAAAAAATTTCCGGATCTTTGTTTACTTAATTTTAACAAAAAAAATATCCGAAAAGCAGAAGAAAAATAATTTACAATTCTGCTTTGTTTATCAAAAATTAAGTAAATCTTAATCCGGATCAGTTTTTTTCCAGTGCGGATTTAGAATCCGGATCCGGATCCGCATCAACATTAAATCAATCCTAAGCACTACTATTTATACAGTGATATTGATAAAGGCAGAATGCAGATTTAGTTACCAAGGATTACACACTGTTTAGAAGATAAGTCCCGGGAGAAACCATACACGGAAAGGATTTGAAGACGACATTAAAAATTCAAAACAAAAAATCCAACAAATTTATCAAAGAATATTTAGAACTTATATAAAACTTTAATAATACACTGAATACAGGATGACTTATTTGGCCCTAAAAATGCATAGATAAATAGTTCTTTTCAAAGCCACCACTCTAGAATTTTTCTATTTCTATTTCAGTTTTCATAGAAAGTTTGTTTACCGAATTAATCATTCAGATTTTTTAAGTACAAATGCACACTGCATTGTCTTCACAGAAAAAAAGGCATTATTTGCTAAAATTTAGATTTCAATATTTGTTCCTATTTTAGGATGCTATATTGACAGGACTAGAGGCCAATTGGAATAACTTACAATTACACTTAAGTCAGTTGTTCACTTAGCTTAAAGTACTGCATGTCGTATTTAATTAGGGAGGTTTCTTTCTAGCTTTTCTACAGTGTGTCCCATATCATATTAGATCTTTAATCAGTCTAAATTATGTTTATTTGGGACTAATAAGAAATTTTCAGAAGAACATATCATTTCGTAAAATTGAATACGGCTTATATAAATTTTTTCTTGCAGAAAATGTTAGGTTTTTCGAGTATTATGGGTTTATTTTGGCGTTGAAGCTTGGAGATAGTCTAATATGATATGGGACGCTCTGTACAAACTCATTCTTTTTGTATTCTCAGC
This sequence comes from Eurytemora carolleeae, assembly GCF_000591075.1. Taxonomy (NCBI): domain Eukaryota; kingdom Metazoa; phylum Arthropoda; class Copepoda; order Calanoida; family Temoridae; genus Eurytemora; species Eurytemora carolleeae. Next base: position 171,186 of record NW_019396488.1, read on the forward strand.
AGTGTGATTGCTTAACAATCTGCCAAATGAACATTTAACAAATATTTTCTATTTCTTAAAGGGACAGTAAAGGAAAAATGAAAGGGGGTATAGGCTGAAACCTAATCACTTTAGCTCTTGATCGCGACCCATGAAAGTCATATCTGATGTTCCTGTCTCGAGAAATTGATATAAAACTGTGTCAAATCTATACGAAATCAAATCTATAGTGAATAAATGTCCACGAAAGATTGAGAAATTGAAAATGCAATTTATGCATGAATTTAGCTTGTCTAATTTTGTTGCAACTAACATGACTCCAAAGAAGGCTTCAGGCTGGTCAAAATCAAAAAGTTCCGTCTAGAAAATATTCCGCGAAATTTTGAATTTTACCATCGCGAAAAAATTGTGGGTCTTATGAAATTACGATAATGAATTTAAAAACTTGTTAAGCATTGATCACTGATTCTGTCAGAATATCACAAGTGGTAAGAAGTACTCTACAAATCTAGATCAGTGGCCATAATAAAATTGACAATTTTTTCCCAAATTTTAAGATTTCTTTTTCAAGTTACCTGACTAGCTAAATGAAGGGTACAAATCTCTCTGTATCCATTTACTCCCAGAACCATCTTGCCCTGCAAAATGTTGATTTTTTAAAATACTAAAATAAAATGTTGCTATTCAGTTTCTCATACTGAAAAGAATTTTCAGAAATGAATGAGAATTGTGAAAACTTTTATCGAGTTATTTTTTTCAAAAATATTTCTTATCATAATATGAAATTATTTTTAGAAAAGGATGGCGGACATTAGCTCAAGGAATTTATACCTGAATAGTATTGAACAATAGATAGTGAGTGAGTAGGTAATATTATCTTATTCTCCCTCTCTCTAGTTCTAAATGTATAACGTCTGTACCTGCTATACTAGAAGCATCAAACAGATTTCCTTCATGATTTAGAACATGGATATCAAGACGTATTTCCCAAACCTAGATATATTTAACAATACAATGATAATCACTTGGTTCTTAAATGAAGAATATTTTGTTTATCGTACAACACACCAACCTGAAGTGGAAAATTGTTGATAAGATAAGGGTAAATTATAATTCCAAAAGCGAACACAAACTTTTCGCTCAATTAATAAACTTGCAAATATAATGAGCTGACAGATCAATAGCAGATCTTCCATTAGTGCGTCCGAACTTCTGACCAATGAAAGATCAGTTAATCTCATGGAACTGAGTAAAACCCTTGCCGTGGTAAAAAATTTATTGAATTAAAATCGATTCCAATTAGTTCAGCCCAATCAAAGATAAACGTTTAGATGATCCTTAATTTCATAATCTAAATGTAAAAAAAAAAAAGATTAAGATGATGATTTTTGATAATTGGGAAGAAAAATATTGGACATCAAAAGGCGAGTGTGTTTCACTCTTTTCGATAATTTTTCCCAAAAATAATTTTTCCCCGGTCAAAAAATCCTTTATTTTACTAATTCAGTAAATAAAACCCTACAAAATTACATTAAAAAAACGTACAAAAATTATTTTTGAAAGCTGGGAGTGTGAAAATTAATGTCTTTGTGAAATAAAACTTACTTTTTCTTCTGAAACAATACATAAAGATTCTAGATCTAGACATCTTGATTCCTTGAGTGTTCTCTCCAATAGTCGACTCAGCTCTACTCCTTGGTCTCCAGCCCGTCCACCCTCAAAACTAGAAATTAAATCAACTCACAATATACCTTACAGGGATACTTCTAGGGACTGTACAGGTAAAATGAAAGGGGGTATAGGCTGAAACCTGAGAATCTCAGGAGTTAAACGATACCTATATGTGATATTCCTGTCTCGAGAAACTGACATAAAACTGTGTTAAAAATATATCAAACATGTAAGATATATGTCCCTATCACGTGACCAGAACTCCCTCCAATGGCAGTGCAGTATATTTGGTCACGTGATATAGATGGAGACGCGTGACAATAATACTGCACTGCCATTGGTTGGAGTTCTGGTGACATGTTCAGAACGCATAAATAATATTATCAATTATATCCATTAAAAAGGAAAACTCATTAAATTCAAATAATATTAGGAGCAAACTTCAATTTCTCAGGCTCCTCTGGGATATCGTTGTTTTAAGATTGGTTGCGCATTTGTTGAATATGATGTGTTTAATACTACCAATCGTATACAAAATTCTGCATATATATGTTTTGAAAATAATTTTTACACAGTTTTATAGCAATTTCTCAAGACAGGAACATCAGATATATGTCTCAATCAACTCCAGAGATTCTCAGGTTTCAGCTTATACCCCCTTTCATTTTTCCTTTACAGTCCCTTTAATGCATCCTTTGTAAGTATCAGAGGTTCAAATCCCTCCCTTACTCCGTGTTTTCAGTCCAATATTTAGCATGATTTTTAAATTGTTCCTATTCCGTTTTTACGTCGATTTTTTTGTCATCATGAAATGTAGTACAGTCGAATTTTTTTTACCTGGGGACCTCTAAATCAGAGGAATACGGTTTCAACCCGTGATTTGACTAAGTGTCAGGTTAGGGCCAACTTTGCAAAGTTTATTTTTGTTATTCAGGTTGAGAAGTAAAACCGTCTGCATAGTTTAAGATATTTTAAAATTATGGACTGTATTTTTAACGTAATTAGTTTATGTTCCAAAACGCTTCCAAGATTTGAATTCGTGACAAGTGCGAAAATGGAAAACCTTGAAATTTTAATTGTTTCTAAAAAAGTATATGTTTCTATAAAAAAAAAAGATCGTTTCCAGTTTTATTTTAGAAAAGAAGTAAAATGTGATATTTCTGGTTTTCGTCATGCTTAATAATATATTGGAAATAGTTTCTTTAATTGATATTTTACCTCGAGACAAGAAGAGTTACTAAAACGTGGAACATAAGCACGGTTTGAAACTTTCTTTCCCTGTATTTTCTACCTGGGGGCCCCTAGTGAGGTAACAAGTATATAATATTTACCTGGGGGCCCCTAGTGAGATTACAAGTATATAATATTTACCTGGGGGCCCCTAGTGAGGTTACAAGTATAAAAAATTTACCTGGGGGACCCTAAAGAGGTTAGCTCTACATTAACTTGAAGAGTCCCCTCGTTGGGTCGGGTAAACATTGGTTCAACCACTTGAGCAGAAACCTAAAATTTTCTCAACTTTAAAATTATTCGGCAGTGCTTTAAAAGCTTTTACTGTTTAATGAATACTAAGGTTGTGAAATTTTTCTAAAACAATTTTACAAAATCAGAATATTTTCCACTGGAAATACTAAGGTAGGTTTTTTTCTGAAATATTAAAAATGGCTGTCTCAAATGGGCGTTGATGATAAAAAAATGCGTAAAAATCACTATTATAAGAAAAATGAAAATTTTGAAAAAATATCAAACTTCATTGAAACCGTGTTAAATATCCGAATTAATATCAATTTACAGAATTTAAAAATATTGAAATTTGACCGTGTTAGGTAAAAAAAAATCCAACTTTTTTAGATACACTTAATGAAATTTATTTAGATAAAAAATTAATTTTGACTATTACTTGCCCAATTTCCGCATCAGGAACTATTAGTACACATTTTCTAGAACCCCCCCTCCCCTTTCTTTCAGAAGTTTTATTCGACCGAAGAGCAGATTTTTTTCTACTGTTAGTAGCTAAATTAGGGAAAATAAATGAGTTTAGGGAGCAAATAAATGAATTGTTTGGTAAAAAGTATCAAAAACTTGCATTGAAAAGTCCAATTTTTTTCATTCCTTTTGAAAAATCCTATTACCTGCGCCAATATTCTTGTTTTACCCAGCCTAACTTGACAACAACCCCAGTCAAGCCCGTAAGTGATTTCAACTGTAGTCCAGGCAATCTCGACCCTCCCACGGAGCTTGGTTTAATCAATCATTCCATCAGTCGTGGATTTCAATAAACCATGAGTCCAGGCTCCAAAACTCAAACAGCGCCCAACAGGCAATCCATTAATTCAATTATCGTCCTCTGTTTGGGCAACTGTATGTTTACCTCTAAAAGGAATCCCTTTTCACACAACGATATCGGAGTCTCCTTCATTTTCCTGAAATAAAATAACATACAAGTATTTATTAATTTAGTAATTTTTAAATATATATATACTTCTTCAAATAGATTACGCCTTCCCCATTGATGGATTTTTAACTGAATGTACAATATCAATTTAATGTTTTCTGACTGGATATAATATCTTTATTTTTTTCTAGGACTGTAATTGGCACAAGCCGATCATAAAACGATTTTTGGAATTCTATGTCTTAAATCAATGCATTTTTGTGCTCGTTTTTTATTCATTCACAACTAGTTGATATGGAGGTATTTGAGTGTACTAGGTACATTAATGCCAAAGTGTTTTTTAAAAGATAAAATTTTTATTCTTTTTAATCACGTCGATTTAGAAGTTCTGTAAAAATACAACCAAGGGACATCATAAGGATTTTCACGAGTACAAAACAAAATATCAAATTTTATGATTTTAACAAGGAGAGGAAGGCCAGCCACAACAATTTCTCGTCCGAGCCTCATTCTCGGACGAGAAATTGTTGTGATTGGCCTTCTTCCCCTTGACAGACGGTCCTCTTTAAAATCTTTTTAATAAATATATTTTAAAGTTAAGCATGCAAGAGAATAAAATACAATAATATCATAATGTTCAATTCATTTAGATTAGCATTAAATAAGAAACAAACACGTTGGTCGGGGAGGGGGGGGGATTTCCCAGTAGCAATACGGTAGTTTTTTAATTTATGACAATATTTTGGTTACATTTAAACCCTTCTATATATCACAGGGTGCTTCTTGGATACAAATGAAAACGGATTGACATTCAATGTGCAAAAATGTGCAATTTATCCGGATAATAATTTTATAGTGTGAATTAATTCGCAAAAAACTTTTGTGAACATGTGCAATTTATCAAGATAATCATCATCGGATCTGGGTTGATGATTTTATAACCCCAGCTCAAATTGCATCCGAAATGTTTATATTCTTAATTCGGGGATAGAGATTTTTTATAGTGAGTGTGGAATTAGAAATCCGGATGTGGAGTTTCTAGGCTGGACGTATCCGGATTGATCTAAACCGTCACCACGCCTCCAGGGAAGGTCCACTCCCACTGATCATCTAGGGTATGATACCACTTCTCATCAAACACAAAATCCAGAAATTTTAACCTAAAACAAACATTTTAATATTAAATTAGTTTTAAGTAAAAATGTGTTAAATAATGGGTTAATAAACGTCAATTTTATACCTACGCTGGCCGGCCATTCGTCGACAAATACGTCTACAATCGTCGGCGTCGACTAGAGCGTCGTGAGACTCTCTGATTGGCAGTCCAACCTCACCTATGCGGCCATTTAAATGAAGTAACAAATCTTTGAGGTAATAACGAAAATTTAAAAATCATTGTTAAATTTTAGAAAACCACATCTGGACAAATGTTACAAAAATGGCTGTACAATGTACAGTAATTTTGGTAAGCGGCCATAGAACAAGCCATTACATTACGAATGCACTTGAAAATTTAGCAAATTGCCCATTCCTAACATTGAAGATAGTTTGTGTGAGGGAGCAACAGGATACAGATCTCTAAACAAACACTATTATTAATAGTTTTAACTAGTGATTAGGGTCCGGTTCCGCTGCACAACAACATTTTCGCTTCCTGAATCCGGATTCGGATTGAATTGGCAAAATTACCAACAATTCTTTTTGCTCTCAAAATATTTTTTCTTAGTAAATACAAGAAATCTTGAAGAAATATTTAGGATACAGATCCGAATCTAAATTAAATGGATTTTAAGGTCTGGTCAAAATTAAATTTTTCTTATTTTGTCAATTTCAGGTACAAAATTACTTCTTAAAAATCGAACCTGCTCGCTAGAAGGCTGTCCGAGAAACCAAGAATAACGTGCTCATAGGGTATATTAAACTCCTTAAATTCACTCATGAAAATTTCGGTCACAAAGCCTCGGAAGTATGCCATTTAATATGAGAAATTTAGACCATTAGAACTAACATGAAAAAAAATAACTAAGGGAATCATTGCAGATAAGTGAAAAATTAACAACACAAAATTTTCATACTGATCGAAGAAAATCATTTAACAAATGAACTAGTCGATTGCCACAAATACAAATTTTCCAAATCCTATATCTTTGCAACTTGGTGTTGTAAATAAACCGGAGTTTACAGTGATTTAAGGATTATTTAATGTGAGTTAGTAGCATACTTTAAGTTCAAGAAAATAAGCTAAAAACATGAGAATTTCCTCTAAGTTCCGAAGTAAAACTTTAGCATCGTAATCCAGGCACTTGTGGGCAACCAGCACGACGTTTCCTAAACATTATATTTTCTTTAAATATTTCTAATAATTCAAAAAAAGAATAACACTAATTTTATGATATATATTATATATTGTTATTTTTACACTGAATACCCAAACTTGGCCCAGCTACATTTTGCATAGTTCGGTTTTGCCAAGTGATATTTTGCCTCATCATATTTTGCCTAATCACATTTTGACTAGTAACATTTTGCCTAGGTAGCAGTTTGCCTAGATAACGGCTTGCCTGAGTAACATATTGCCTATGGTAACACAAGAGTTAATTTTAAGCCTAGTTAATAATTTTTTTCACCAAAAAAATTTACAAAAATCCGCGAATTTGTCATCAACTCTGCAAATTTTTGAAAATCATTCAATTTCCTACAATACCATACCATGCCGAAAGATGATTATGTTCAAACCCTTGCTTCATGATGTTAACTGTATTTTTAAAATATATAACTCTGATGCCTAACCATGTTTTATCTTTTGTAGAGTAAATACTCACTAATTTTGCAGTTATTTTTAATGTTAAAAAAGCGCTAACCAAGATACAATTTAATTGTTCTACAACATTCAAATCATTTATATTTAACTGGATCAGCTTTTTGAAAAAATAAATGTTTAATTTGTACAAAATCTGTTTGGAAAAAATGGAAAAGGCAAAAAATTTGCTCTTGCGTTACCTAGGCGAAATGTTACCCCAGGCAATGTGTGAGTAGGCAAACTTGAACAAGGCAAAAAGTTAATCAGGCAAAATGTTACCAGGCAAAATGTAGCTGAGCCCCAAAATTTCATACATTTCCCACCATTATACAATATTGCTCTAAGATACCGAACATCCCGGGGGGGAAATATATATCATTTTAAATAACTTCTTAGTTTAGTTCTTATTAAACATTTTACAATAGTTTTACCGTTATGTTATTCAAAAAACTAACCTCCAAGTGAGGAAAGCCAGTCTAAGAATGAATAAAGAGCATCCTCGAGATCTGTAGTATCCAGAGCTCCTTCCCCCTGGCGAAACAGAGTCCCTCTAAAACATAAAATAACAAGTTAGAAAATAATTAAGTTCTAGTGAAACGCCCTTATATTTTGTTTATTTTGTCGCTTTTTGTTTATTCACTGATACATGAAAAAGTCTTGTTCAAAAGTACGTAATGTGTGCGTCGTCTTTCACATTTTATCTTCAGATCTCATATATTTAAATTGCCTCGCATACAATATTCCTCAATGTGAACTTACGCTAATCATTTTATTTTGTTTAACTGTCTTTATCTGTTTTTCGCTTTTTTTCGAATTTAAATGAGTCTTTTTTATCATCAGCCAACTATATGCTTTTTGACATATAATTTACTCTATACGAAACCCATGATTTAATTTTACTGTTAATTTTTCGTTGTATCGCTTGGAACAAATAAAGATTTATATAATGTGATAATAAAATAACAAATATTCATGGGAGTGTCGTAATTAGAAGTGACCTCCCGGGCATGTCCCATTTACGCCGATATCTTGTTCTTTCTTCTCTTCTTCTAATCAATTACATACTCAGAAGATATCGTCGCTTCTTTGGCTTGAAAATTGTGTCATTTTTTGGAAGCAGAAAAAAATCCAAAACAAGCCCAGGAATTACAACTAAAGTTCCATCAATATAAAATTAAATTCAGTGTTACAATATGCTTTAAAAGACGATCAATAAATCTGTGAAAAATAAAACTATAAAATTGCTTAGAGAGGACAAAAAGAAAACCCTTAACACTAAACATGTTTATCTTCTCTTCACAACTTTACCTGCTGACGTAGAATTTATTAGTAAGGGTTGCTTTAGGATGAACATGTCGACGAGGCCAGACGAATTGGTTGTAAGTGTTTGCTCCCCAGCTATCTAAGATAAACATGACAGTATGAAAAACATTAGAATTAAAATATGATAATTTAAAGCAATGATGACCAAAATGCAATTTAATACATGTACCTTTTTTTATAAGAAATAATCAGATTAAATTACTGAAGAATTTTAGACATTGGGGTCCGTCCTAGTATACGATTTTGGACCCCCCCCCCCCTTCCCTTTCAATTTTGTACATGACCACTTTTTCTTCAGCACAAATATTGTTTATTAGGGTTAGGTTAGGACAATTACTGGGCCGAACCCTGCGGCTAGGACAGGCTAAGGGGGCCGGGCGCTGCGGCTAGGACAGGCTAGGGGGCCGGGCGCCGCGGCTAGGAGGCCAGACACTGGGGTTTGTCCTATTGAACGATTTTTGGACCCCCCCCCCTTCCCTTTCAATTTTGTACATGACCACTTTTTCTTCAGCACAAATATTGTTTATTAGGGTTAGGTTAGGACAATTACTGGGCCGAACCCTGTGGCTAGGACAGGCTAAGGGGGCCGGGCGCTGCGGCTAGGACAGGCTAGGGGGCCGAGCGCTGTGGCCACGGGTTATGTCAAGAAAAGACATTTTCTGTAAGATCCATGTACAAAATTGATAGGAGGGGGGCGGGGGGCTGGGGGGGGGTCCAAAAATCGTACTCTAGGATTATACCCAAAATTCGTATATTAAGAAATTACTTGACATTGCCCCCCTCCAGCGTTCGAGGCCCCAGCCTGTCCTGTTGAGTGGGACCATGTACTATTAAAACTTTTTTAATATATACCTATTGCTCCTATCTGTACAGGTCTTATAGGCCGGTCAAATCCTGTTGTTTCTAGATCAAAGAATACAACATTAGGAGCTCTGTACTTCTTAGATCCATAGCTCATAATGATTTCTCTTTCTAAAAAGAAACAAGTTAAAAATCTCCCTTAATATAATTAACACTTAGATAAAAATGATCTCTGATGGGAACAAATATTTGATTATTAAAAATATTTAGTTTATAGCTTCTTTTAAATCTAAAATACAGAAATTAACACTTTCTCCATGCTTTTCCTGAGACGGTCGGTGGTACAGCGCAATTTGAGCTTAATGCCGCGCAGTTGTAAATAAAGGTCTTTGACATTGTTTTTGATCGTCTTCGCAGTTTAAGGATGCGTACTAATGTTCGGTGGTGTATTTTTGGTAATGTTACATCGTCTAGACGCAACATCCCTACTGAACTTCTGACCTACTAACTTTCCGACCTACTGCAATATCGGACCTACGCCAGCTGATTATTTTAGTATTATTTTATGGTTAGGTTAGGTTAAGACAATTTCTGGGCCGAGCGCTGCGGCTAGGACAGGCTAGGGGGCCGGGCGCTGCGGCCACAAGTCCATATAGCAGCTGTAAAACCACGTGCCAGTAGGTCGGATGTGTAGTATAGCGGATTTGGCGTAGGTCAGAAGTGGAGTATGGCGGATATGTGTAGGTCGAAAAATACACCACCGTATTTTTCGACCTACGCAAATCCGCTATACTCCAATTCTGACCTACGCCATGAATCCACTATACTACACATCCGACTATACTAGCACGTGGTTTAATCAACTACTAAATGGACTTGTGGCCGCAACACGCGGCCCCTAGCCTGTCCTAGCCGCAGCGCTCGGCCCAGATATTGCCTTAACCTCACCTAACCCTCAAATAATGCAAAAATAAAAAGCTGGCGCAGGTCCGATATTGCAGTAGGTCGGAAAGTTATTAGGTCGGAAGCTCAGTAAGGGGGATGTTGCATATAGACGATATGTAACAGACAGGGGCGTACGAGGGGGGGCCGCGCCCCCCGCCCCCCTCTACGCGTGCACCCCCTGAGAGGCTGAGGGGGGGCATCCATGGGGGAGGCTCTTTTAATATTACATCTGCTTGCATTTCCCTTCCTCAGGTCAGGCACAGTGGTGTACCAAGGGGGGGCAGTAGTTCACTTGCCCCCTCTGGGAGTTCCAAAAATACAAAATTAAAAGGAAAATACGTTTAGAAAGTAACACCTGACAATGACAAAGAATAAGGATTTGTCTAAATTCACTGTTAATACAANGACCAAAAAAATTTTTTGCGCGCAAATTGTGCCCCCCCTAAACAAAAGCCCTCGTACGCCCCTGGTAACATATTACCCTAACGTTCATTCGCACTATAGTGAGCACGTGGAGAACTATACCTTTTATAATTCTAGCGGAATTCGACTCATTCAATTAATTACCTCCATTGCCCATAAATTATATTTAACCAGCTGAAGGGCGCCCGGCGTTGCCCGTGAAAAAAAAAATTGAAAAAAATATTTGAAAAAAATATTTTTAAAATAAAATTGTGAAATGAAAAATTTCGAATTTTTTTAGCTTATAACACCCATGTGTGTACACAAAAAATTTCAGCTCGATCGGTCCAGCCGTTCGGCCGCTATAGACAACATATATATATACGAATGTCTTGTTTTATTATTACGGATTAGTGCAATAGAAATTATTTTAAAACAAATGACCTAAAAAAGCTCAATAAAACTAAAATCGAAAATTTGACCATTTTGAACATTTACCACCATATATAGCTTTGATTAGTACAAATGAACATATATTAATGCAAATGAACAAGAAATTGCTAATAAATTATAATTATTTGAAGAAAAAAAACATTAAATTCCTTTTAAACCAATATTTCGTTGGAAATGTTCATTCATGCACGTAAGTTCAATTGCACTAAAATGTGCAAAAAATTGTCGAATTTACAATAAATTAATAATAATAATAAATAAATTTACAATAATTTATATAAAAATATCTTTCCTCTTTATTTTTAATCTTTTTATTTTTATTTCAGTAACAAAACACCTTTATTAATGGTTATTATTATTAATTTGTTAAATTTTCATTCAAATACAATTGTGTGTCCTTTAAAGTTGATCATTGATCATTGAGCAATGCTGAATACACGTGATCTAAAGGTTGCAATCCCTTACGCAAAAATCAATGAGAAGATTCCTTAAAAACTAAATCTAAAACAGTTGTTTAAAATTCCTTAAATAAACATGTTTAGAGCTACAAAACAATATAAAATAAGTTATGACGTGAAATAAAAGGCCAGTCCATACAATGTGAATGTTATATATACACAATACAATACACATCATGAAGTTTTTTTTATAATTTGATTCTACTTTTTTACAGAAAATTAAAAAATCACTGCGATTTAATGGTCTCTAAAGCTTAAATTGTTGAGAATTTAGCCAATTACTTTTAAAATATGTTTTTAAATAGGAGTCTAATCCATTCATTATTAGGCTAGTATCCCTTTAAATAAAATTTTTTAGATACAATCCCTTTGATTATTAGGATACAATCCCTTTAATTATTAGGATACAATCCCTTTAATTATTAGGATACGATCCCTTCAATTATCGGGATTCGGGATACGATTCCTTTATTCATTAGGATACTATTCCTTCAATTATTTTAGATCAGATCCCTTTGCTTTTTAGGATTCCTTTAATTATTATTATAAAATATTTTAGGATATAGTATCCCTTTAATTATTATAGGATAGTGGGCCAGTGGCCCTTTAATTTAATGGTTACGATCCCTTATATTATTATAGGATAGTGGGCCAGTGGCCCTTTAATTATTAGGTTACGATCCCTTATATTATTATAGGATAGTGGGCCACTGGCCCTTTAATTATTAGGTTACGATCCCTTTAATTATTATAGGATAGTGGACCAGTGGCCCTTTAATTATTAGGTTACGATCCCTTTCATTATTATATGGATACGATTCCTTTGATTATTAGGATTACATAACCCGTTAAAAAATAAGAGTGCCAAAAAATTAACATAAGTATTTTTTGAACAGCATGTATAAGTGAGCACTTAAAAAAGAATCTATGTTTTTTCGAAAAACAAATTTATTGTCATGTTTCTTTTCTCAAGCAACATTTTTGTAAAAATATGAAGTTGTAACTTAATGATATTATACAGTATCTACACTTAAGCTCCAGGGTCTTTTAAAATTATGTTTTCAATTTATTTACAAATCAAATTGTAAAAAGAGCAAATTTTTATGATGGACATTTCAAGATAAAATTTATTTAAACAATCTAGTTTGGAGAGAGGTAGAAGCAGGAGAACTTGGTATAATCCCATCCAGTCTCTTCAATACAATCAGCTCCACCAGTAGACTCCATGTTCATCTAAACAAATATATATTTATAAAATAGGAGACCAGTGGCGGATATAAGGGGGTTATTGGGGTTATTTACCCCCCCCCCTAGAATCCTGGGGGTAAATACCC